>NC_063191.1:22042445-22254945 GCF_017589495.1 Alosa alosa
TGATGGCAATGACAATACCAGCATTAATCACCGGGTTTAGATTAGAAACATGTCGACATAGGCCGCGACAGAAAATTTCTAGGGGTGGGTATTACACGCTTCCACTGTTTCCACCAATGATATGTATCGCTGCATCATCAACAACGCTTGTTGGAACTATGGTGTTCGAACGCCGGAGGTAGCGAGTGCGACACACAGGTACGATGCTTTCTGGAAACAGGTGTAACAGTGTCGTTGTTTGGTCGCAAGTTGCGTCGTACCATGGTGGTTAAGCAACGTCGTTGCTAACTTTTCTAGAAACGACCCCCTGAACGGTTGTTCATAGGCCCTCAACTCCCTAGCTCGATGCCTTAGATCAGGGGTTCCCAAACTTTTCAACCCCGCGACCCCCAAAATAACCGTGCCAGAGACTGGCGACCCCCACTATCCCTGGATTTGACTCAAAAAATAAAATGTGCGCACCGGCCATACGCACTAGGCTTATCCAAACACGGGTTTAACGACAACACAAAAGAACAGAGCAGCCTGTTATGATTTTACATATAGAAATTTACTATATGATAAAAGCAGAATACCTTAGTCAAAAAATAATATCCATGTAACATGAGTGCACATTATTGCTGTCGTGCAAACTTAACTTTGAAACATTACTTTAATTTCCATTTTAAAGGGAAACTTGGCAGGATTTCCCCCTCTGCTGGAGAAATTGTGCATTATGCTATTTCAAACTGTGGAAAAAGGTAACGATAAAGCACATGGATTTGTTTACAAGCTAGCAAAACGTTAGCATAGGTTCGCAGACAATGTGGATGTTATAAGGTAAGAAACACGATTTAAAAACGAAGTTTCTTGTTTCTCACTTCTCTTCCGGGACGGTAGTCTCAATGTTGCAAGGTTGGTTTTCCACCTGGGGACGCTAGGGGCAGCGGGAAAAGTCACCATTTTCACCGGAACAGGTCATTTAACCATCCAAATGATTTCTAAACAGGTTTATTACGTTGAAATAGTTGCCAAGTTCCCCTTTAACAGAAGAATATCTCAGTCAGGGTAATATCCACAAACTGTTGCACATATGTACATCGTTGCTGCGAAAATTTACATTTTGGCAACTATGTTTCAGTGTTAATCTCATCTAATGAGATGGATACGCTTTGGCGCGCTGAATAACAAGTCCATTCTTGGTTTAATTGTGGAGACGGCCACAGATCATCCTTCACATTTAGACATCTGTATTTGTTTTAAATATATTTGTCTTTTAAAGGTATAGCCTGTTCAGTGCAGAGACTCTAAAGTTTTTTCTATGAATGTACAGGTATGTGGAGGCAATTCTGTTATGTGTATAATTCTTCTAATAAATGTCCATTTTTGAAACATGGAACCTTGAATAGGTGTTGTATTACTCCACAGGCCTGATGTGTATCTTCCTCTCTATACTATCTCTATAGAGTGAAGCTCATTCCCACCACTCCAGCAAGAGGTGGACTTAGCTGGACAGGTCACATATGATGATAAGCCTACTGTCAAATTATGTTTGACAGTAGCCCACTATATTTACTATTACCCCACTATAACTCTGCAGAAATGGACTGATGTTGTACATTGTCATTGACATCAGCAAACACTTTATTTACATTATTGACAAACTTCTTGTCATTGTCCGTTAATTTACTTTTTTGGCACCTCAAACTGATATACAAACTTAAGGAGGCAGTTAGTGACCTCCACAGCATTTTTTTCTGCAGTTACAGTGACATAATTTGACAGTAGCCTATCAAAATATGTGATCTGTCCTGCTAGTCCATCTGTTCACAGGAGTGGTGAGGGGTAGACTCTACTCTAGAATAATACACCCACACCCAGTCAATGTTCCATGTTTCAAAAATGTACAAAGTTTATTAGAAGAATTATACACATAACAGAATTGCCTCATCAGTGTGTCAGTACAGCTCAGTACATGCATAGACTCTAATAAAACAGCGCCCTCTAGAGTCACAAAATTCGACAGGTCACAGAATTTGGTGCAACACCCACCCCTCGGCGTCCCGCGACCCCCCGGGGGGTCCCGACCCCCACTTTGGGAACCCATGCCTTAGATGATCTCTTGGGGGTCATCCCTATGTTCCCCGGGTCCTATGTTCCCCGCTTGGGGTTGGGGTTAGGGTTCTGGTTAGGGTTTTAAAAAAGGGTCCTATGTTCCCCGGTCTCAAACAAAGCGGGGAACATAGGACCCGGGGAACATAGGTACGCTCCCTCTGGTGTCACATAGCTACGTTGGCTAGGTCGTCGGCTTGGCTGAGTGGAGTAAAACCGTTCGTTCGTGAGTACACTTACACTGACACACACACTCGGTCTCCGCCACGAGCGACCGGCGAGTCGGACGGGCATTGTAATGGTTGCTTGCTACCCTTCAGCTCATAGCGCTGATTTCAGTGCACCAACGAACTCCAACAGAAAGCGCTTGGGGGTTATTCTATTTTGCTCATTGTATATTGTCTCCATATGGTGGTTTATCTGTGTTAACGTTACCTTTTACACGGTAGAACCATTACTGTCTGTTAAGGTTAACATTCGGCTGTAGGCTCCCTTCAGAGTGAATTGTTCGCTCGCAAGTCTGCTTGTCCAGGTTCTGTATCATGTTTACTTCTTATTGAAACTCTTAAATAAATATTCTGTATTATTATATTTCAATAATAATTCATTTCTGTATGCATCCACCACTATAATTACTATTTACACATACATTCTATAATTCTTATTCTGTAGGAATACATTATACACTAGCCTAAGGTAAGTGTAGTATTTTTACAGTGGAGGCACCGCGCTATTGAATTTATTGTCTTTACTGTAATTATTAGCCTACTGGTATTCAGGAATCTCAGCCAGCTCACCATTCCACCGCTCAGAATTCATGATCCTGTTTGCGCTACTCTTGTATACTGATTGTAACTAGTGCCTGTGCACACCCGTTAATAAGAAGGGGTTACATTTGTATAAGTTCAACATGGGTTATTGGTCAACAGTTGAATGAAAAAAGTTGATTATGCCCTTTTGATTTCTTGCAGGTTGGGTCGTTGTTGCCCATAACACGCTAGCATCGTGCTAATGAATGACGTCATTGACACGTTTGAAAGGCTTTTTAGAACAATTAAGAATAAATATAATACTCAACCAAGTGTATTTTCTTTGCCTCCCCTTTCGAATACAATGTTCAAATTACTTGCCAAAAAATGATATCCCGAAAAAAGTGGATTTTGGGGGGTACAGCTCCATAGACCTCCATTCATTCTGCACTCGTGGACGAGCGCCCACGCGTGGAACCAGAGAAGGAACTGCAACCAGTTCAGAAACCGGAAGTTTTCAGAGAGTGGAAGTTCTCCCCTTATTATACATTCTCTGGTAACACTTGCTCGCAAAACCTTGTCTACATTATACTTTACTCTCCTATTTGTCCATATTATTTATGCTGGTCTCTAGACCTTACTCTTGCACTGTTGCACTGTTGGACTAATGTTGGACTACTTTTTGCACCTTCACCATGACACTCACTCTCTTGAGCACCTTGCCAGGCACACATAACTAAGGACTATGGTTGGACTACTGTTTGCACCTTCACCATGACACTCTCCCTTTTAGCACCTTACCAGTCCCGCCCTGTCACTACAAGCGTCTTATGCTTGATCACCCTCAAGCACATTGGACTTTCTTAATTTAATTTATATAGTGTATTTAGTATTTAGTTTTGTTAGTTTTCTTATCTTTCTTATCTTCTACTGTCTTTATTGTACAGTGGAGTTCAGTTATATGTTTATACTTATACTTATGTTTACCATTTCTGCTGTAAGTGCATGTTGTGTGTGATGTCTGTATGCTACTGAGACCCTTGAATTTCCCCTTGGGGATCAATAAAGTATCTATCTATCTATCAATCAGAGACACCTGTCTGATTTCCAGACAGACACTTGTTTCTCCATTGGCCTCCAGTGATCGTTGCCCACACCACGATGGTGGCGCTATTTACCTATGTAGGCCGCGTCTGTAAACAAATCTATAGTTCCGTGATAACCAGCTTCCACAAGGGAGAGTGAAGTTTGTCCCAAAGAAGAGTGAGGTATTATAACCCTATTCGGCGCTACTCAAGGGAACTTAATTTAGCTGTGAGGGTGCTTCCCACCTGAGTTCCCTCGGTAATCGAGGGGGAAGTGGGTAGGGATTGGTTTCGGAAAGGCCTTCTGTCTCAAATTAGACCACTTAATGGGATTAGCAGTGCAGGTGCAAAGTCCAGCAAGAGTTTGCGATTTTTATGAAATCATTTATTGTGGTTTTTGGGTAAATACAACAATAAATAATAAATCTCAAATGTTGTTGCTGTTGGTTTTACTGTAAACTCTTTTCACATTAATCACTCATTTCTCATTCATCTCTCAGACTCAGGCCTATTGGCAACAACAGCTCATCAAAGGACCGTCAGCCAGTAGCCGTATGTAGGAAGTACAGTAGATATTTCAGATACAGTAATGCAAGTCATACAGTTGTGACATCAAGCAGTCTACAACATTTCCCTTTGTCATACAGAGAATGTACTGATATGAGCCATGTCAAAAAATGATTAGCCTACAGAGAATGCAGGTCTGTCAAGCTAAATGAGTGAAATACATTAAAAGTCATAATGGATGCCAAGGTTAAGGCTTGAAGTTGAAGCACTGAAGTTGTATGGGGGTGTCTTTTCTGAGAAATATGACATTGACATGTGAGACATTCCCTTTCATCAGAGCAGAACAAAAGGGACAGTTCTTAATTGGGCACATCCCCACTGTGAGGAAAACATAGGCATGGGTCTGGTCATCTGGAAAGCAGTGGAGCACAAACAAGCTCTGCGTTTCCATGTGTTTTCCGACAGGGAAAGAAAAGCTCAACCCCTACTATGGGGCAGTGACATTCCAGTTGGTGGCAGTGAAAGACCAGCTGCACTATACATTACATGTGCGCACCCAGCAGAGATGTTTGTGTTTTATACTAACAATCCTCCAGATGCCTGATGCTCCTTCTCTTTCTATCGCTCTCTCTCTCTCTGTCTCTCTCTCGATGGTCTTCACCGTTTCATGTCCACCCACAAACATGTAATTCAAAGTGAGAAATGACTTCTGACATTCTGCAGTGTGTTCCATATCCTGCAGTAGCTATTGTCAATATTAGAAGGGAAACTTTGTAATGCTTTGGTTTCTTTGTTGTTCCAAGCAGCCCAGAATTTAGCAGCTTACACAAGGTGAAAACAGTAAACCACTCAAACAGCTCCCTTTACTGCTCCAGGGCCCCCTGAACCCTCAGCCAGCCTTAACACAAATCTCACATTGCCTGGGGCAGAACTGGGATGCATGGTGGATCTGCACTCGAGGTGAGTTGGGGTTTAAATTGACATGAAAGTTGGAGGGGAGGACTTGGAACATATTGTTTTACTGATAAGAACCTTGGAATTCTTTTGGAGGACAATACGTAGCTTCAGAAAAGATGTTGGGAATGAAGAAGGTAGGCTACACTTTTGGGGCAAGGAAGAAACACATGTAAAGACTGCATAGTAGCGACAAGGTTATGGAAACAGGAAGGAATGTTTAGAAGTTTGATAAAGGAATCATTATAGTTGGTTACACTTTACTTGAGATTATCGACATAAGAGTGACATGACACTGTCATGAATGTGTCATAAACAAGTCATAAACTTTTATGAGACAACACTCCTGTTATTAAGTGACATTCGGTTTTTGTCATAACAAGTTAGGGTTAGGATGAGGGTTAGGTTTAGAGTTAGGGTTAGAATTAGAGTTAGGGGTTAGGTAGGATTAGGGTTCATGTGTCATGACAATGTTATATGTTCATGACAGTGTCATGTCACTCTTATGTCGATACTTTCAAGTAAAGTGTTACCTAGTTTTTATGGTTATATATGATCTACTGTATGTATGTTTTATATAGTTTTTAGAACTGTTTACACACATTTTCAAAGCTCTGCGTATTTATTTCAAAACCTTTTTCAAAAGATACAACTCCAACTATTGCTCACACAAAATGCAAAATGCCTCAAATCTCCAGCAAAATGAAACACACTCAAAATGTTATAAACACATCTCAAAAGCAAGCATTTGCCTCACATTATAGCCTAAACACTTTTGTCATAATAAGACATTTTGGATCATGTACGGTAACCTATACACTGTCGCTCAAAACTTAAAGCTCTTCTGTCTTTCATGGGCTTCTATATTTCTATACAAGTGTGAAAGTCATCTATAAAGACAAGTTTAAATTTACACAGTAAACATGTAAGCATGATTGAAACCAAAAATATAGATTTTTCCAAATAATTTGCTGATGTGATACAGTATGTGATCTGTGGGGTATACTACGAAGCATGTTAGACATATCTAGGCTATGTAGACATATCGAGGCTTGACAAAGCTTTGACTCAGGGGTATATGTTAAGTGATACTACGATAGCAGTTATGTGATATATTTGTCAAACTAGGCTTTCAGCTCAGATCTGTGCGCGTTCTGATCTGTTGGGATGACATTGGCCAATCGTGAAACGTGGAGACGCACAAGACCGCCTCTATTTAAAAACAATTACTTCCGCATTCATGAGCGATAGCTTAATCTACACTGCGGTAATTTTTTGTGTCTAACCTATAACATCAAATAAATCAATTGTCATCAGTTGTTGTATGGTATGCACGTCCATAGTGGGATATTTGCACGCACAGCACTATTAAAGCACATTTGAGATCCAAAATGTTAGTAGCCTAGAGGCGGAGCTCCACCTGTAAGATAAATGACAGAATCCTACACGTGAGAGAACTTTGTTTTTAAGACAATTGATTGGTCAGTGTGGTGTAGATTACACGATTTGAGCTATAACTTAGCACATAACCTCCTCCCGACCAGGTTTGGTTGACAGCATAAGATACCATGGTGATATAGCGACACTAAAACAGATCCACTTTCGTGTCACAGCATAGCCTGGCTTTGAGCGCAACATACCTCACTAACCCACTAATCAAGATTCGTAGTACACCCCACAGGTCAGGTAACACAGCTAAGGTAACTTTAAGACTGCAGCCTTCCCCTAGTTTGCGGTGTGAGCACATCCTAAACCACCTCCATCGTGCCTATGCCAAAACACTCCCAGAGGCGGACAGAGTACACAGCTTCATTTCTTGAGTAAAAGTACAGATACCCGTTGCTAAATTTTACTCAAGCACAAGTAAAAGTACAACCGTCAAAAAGTACTTGTTTTTAAAAGTACTTGAATATCAAGAGTACAAGAGTAGCCTACATTTTCTAAATATTGCATTACTACTGCAACAGTGCTTACATTTATGTGCAGAAACGTCCTACATGGAGTTATGAAAAATGTTAATACCTTGGAGAATGTAAAAGGAATTGGAAGTAAAATCAAGTCTTTTTCATCTTTTTACCATGTTGCCAGGGATGGGCAGTATTATGTATTTAAAATACGTTTTTCAAATACAAAATACTATTTTGTAATTGAAACACTTGAAGCGAAAACTATCATTAACTTGTTTAGAAAATTTAAATAGTCTGGCGAGGTGGGGCTACAGGTTGGCACATTCCCGGGATGGACCTGCTGCGTCTTCATCCATTGTTTCGTCCATGGTTTCGTCTCTTATCTAAATCTGACCATGGAGTTGACTTTGGCGGAAAGCAGAAGGTGATTGCTGATAGGCTGTCCAAATTAGTGGCACCTGCACAATCCAATCACGTTTGAGAGGGAAACAACAAATTGAGGGTTTCCGAGATTTTTGTTTTTAGTAGTAATGGGTACTCACGGTTATGGATAGAAATGTAGTGGAGTAAAGAGTACAATATTTCCCGCTCAAATGTACTTGAGTAAAGTCATGAGTACTCCCCAAAAATGATACTCGAGTAAAGTACAGTAAATGTACTCCGTTACTGTCCGACTCTGAACACTCCACTGCAACAAGCCTTAATGACTTCCGTCCAGTTGCACTCACCCCCATCATCACAAAGCGCTTCGAGAGGCTGGTCCTGGCCCACCTCAAGACCTGCTCACCACCCTTACTACCCTTCCAATTCACCTACCGTCAGAACAGGAGTACGGAGGAGGAGCACAGAGGATGGCACTCCACTCTGCCCTGTGCCCACCTTGACAATAGCAACACCTAAGAATGCTGTTCATTGACTTCAATTCAGCATTCAACACCATCATCCCCTCCAAACTGATCACCAAACTCAGTGAACTGGGCATCAATACCTCCCTCTGTAACCGGATCCTGGACTTCTTAACCAACAGACCTTAGTCTGTTAGGTTAGATAACCACATCTCCTCAACCATCACCCTGAACACCAACGAGCCCTCTCCTTTACTTCCTCTTCGCCTATGACTACACACCTGTACATGGTAACACCATTGTCAAGTTTGCAGATGACACTATGGTGATTGGTCTCATCATCAACAATGCGGGAGGAAGTCCAGCACCTAAAATCGTGGTGCACTGAAAACAACCTGGCTCTCAACACCAAGAAGAGCAAAGAGCTCATTGTGGACTTCTAAAGGAAGTCTAAAGCTAGCACACACCCTCCCATTCTCATCAACTGGACTGAGGTGGAGCGTGTCACAAGCTTCAAGTTTCTGGGTGTCCACATCTCTGACTCTAAGGACCTCTCTTGGACCCTCAACACCTACACCCTGATCAACAAGGCTCACCAGCGTCTCTTCTTCCTGAAGAGAGAAGGTCCACCTGTCTCCTCAGATCCTGGTGAACTTCTACCGCTGCACCATCGAGAGCATCCTCACCAACTGTGTCACAGTCTGGTATGGCAACTTCGGAAAGCACTGCAGAGGGTGATGAAAACTGCCCAACGCATCATCGGTTCCTCACTCCCTTCCATCGAGGCCATCCAGTTGCAAAGACTGTTCTCACCCCAACCACAGACTGTTCACACCACTCCCCTCCGGGAGGCATTACAGGTCTGTCTGCACCCGAACCAGCTGGTTCAGAGGAATCTTCTTCCCTGCGGCTGTCACCCTACTGAACTTTAGCTCTGCATCCTGGTGATAGCCAACCAACTAAGCCCCCACCCGATGCCTCCTTGCCTGTGCCTGTTAAGGTGTCCACAACCATGGCAACCTTGATAGGGACATCAAAAAGGCAGACATTATATAGACTTTTGCCCTCAGACCATCACCAACCCCTTCTGCCCCGAAAAATTGCCTGTTAAGGTGTCCATGACCATGGCAACCTTGACAGGGACAGACATTTTGCAAACATTTTTGTCCCTCAACATACCCCCCCCCCCAGACAATTGCACTACCCTATCCCACCCATAGTGTTCTTATTTATTTACAAAAGTACATACTGTAATTACACTTAGCCATTTTCTACTGCTCCTCATACTATTCATCCTGCACATACACTTTTCTTGTTACTGTTTCTGCACTACAATGGTACTGTTACCACACTGCACATAGCTGTACATACTGTACATATCTGTCTATACGGTTCATACTGAATATCCATATTTATTCTGTTTTTCTTATAATATATTCTGTTACAGTTTTTCTCGATCATTTTAATGCCTGCGTCAACTCTGACCTCACATTGTCAAAACAGTTAACACACAGGTCTAAACAGAACTATACTTATACTGAATCGATCTGGCCAAAATGACACATTTTGCTTGCAAAAGACTGTAGCACTCTCAAAACATTTACAGTTTTTCTCGATCGCTTTGATGCTTGTGTCAACTCTGACATCACGTTTTCAAAACAGTTAAAAACCCATGTCTGAACAAAAGCACTCTGACACAAAATGACACATTTTTCTTGCAAAAGGCTGTTACTCTCTCAAAACACTTAAAACATGCAGCTAAAGCAAATTTTACCCTCAAACAACACATCCTGTCGTCAAATCACTCTGTGATTTCAATCAGTCATAACACACTGGACAACAGAATGCAAAATATAGTTCTCAAATTGAGCCTTTTTGCTATGTCTGTTCCATTTCTTTCAAATAGCATACTTGCAAATAGCAACAGACATGGCATCTCCTAATGGATAATGAATTATTGCTGATTGAAGAATTGTAAAAAGGAGTTTCACACAGGTGTATCAGAGATTCAGACTTATGCAAGGAATCTCTACCACCTGTAAAAGATGTTTTCCTTTTGTTTAGCACAGGGAAACCAATATGGTTTGGGGTCTTTGAATGACATCTGCGTTACAGTTTTTCTTGATTGTTTACGCACATTTTCTGAAAGCATGCCTCATTTTCTGAGAATCAAAAAACACACACACAATGGGCAAAACCCCTCAATTCTCCTGTAAAATGAAAGGTTACATTCAAAACAACGTTATTTCCTCTCAAAATGGTATTTTGTTTTCAAATGACACACACAAACCATCATATGACTATACATCTATAAGAACCAGTTGAACACTGACGTGCTCAATGTAAAACACTATGATGAATGGAAAACAATTCTTCTCCATTCATTGTAATGACTTAGGCATTTTTTTGTTCAGTGTTACACTTACTACTAGTGTACACAGTGTACATCCCAACCAACACAAAGTTGCACATACAGTGGTCTACATACAAAACAACTGAAGAATTTACAGTTACAGTAAAAAAAATACTATGCTGCATCCTCTCTTCTGTTTCGGTTTGGCCACAGCACCTCATCCACATCACAAGCACACTGTAAAAAATGACACTACATCTTACTGCAGTAACACAAGTATACTTTACTTACTATAGGCTGACCTAGTGTTCTTACTAGAGTAACATTAGTAATGTGCCGAACTTGCAACAATGGGGTCTAAAACTTGAGATACACGAGTAAGCTTCACAACTCAGACCTGAGTAAACTGGACTCACGCAGTGCACACGCAGCGCACAGTTAGCAGAGGGAGTATTCTGGATTCCACAGCCAACGATTCGGCAGTGTTGCGGTGGTGCTGACTTTTGGGATGGGAGTGTAACGCAGCTTCACCAGTGACTTGCTCTGTCTGGTAAGTTTACAGTATGTATTAATGTGTCAAATGTTTTACAGTATAGGTTGAACTAACAGCATGTGTGCAAAACTGTACATTCGGTTTCATTAACAGCTGGGGTAATGTTAAGTTCAACTTGCTAAGTGGCTGATATATATCGCTTAGCTGCTAACAGTTGCAGCTAACTGATAGCAGCTAGCTTCTATGCGAGTTAACACCAAAGAACACTGCCTCAGACCATGCAGAGCAGAAAACAAATATTCTAGGTATTCAAGCCCTTTGATATTTTTTTTATGTTATCGAAGTTATGAGGAAGTGGTGAAGCCGCCTGGGGTCTAGGAACTAGGCTGTATAAATTTGCCAATAGCAGTTGTCTTCATGAGCTCTCTTAATGAAGTTTAGTTCTAACGTTAGCCATTTCTCATGAGAAACGCTTGCTAGCATGCTAAGTTTGATTCAAAGCGTGTAAAGATTAAACTGTGTATGGTTTACGTCGATATTCCTACTGTATTGATAAAACAATTAGGATAATTGGACTCATAACCTTACTGACTGAGAAAGCCATGGTCTTTATCTAAAATCTTTCGTTGTGATTTAGCAAGAGGACTTAAGTTGCAGTGTGTGGAATTTGAACGAATGTGCCGTTATTGAGGTGCAAAATGGCATCCATATAATTCCAACGTATGATTGACATTTTAAATTCTATTGTGATAAATGTACTAGGCCTGAAGCAATAGAGAAAATTAAGTTGCCAAATCATAATATTTTTAGCTTAACAGTATTAATTAGGTCTCTGGAGAAATAATTTAAATTAACATTTAATGTGATAAACTTAATCAGCTGTTTTAGTTAAACATGGCCAATAGATGCATATTGATAATAATTTTGCCCTCTTTTTCTTTTTGCAGTTGGAAAACTGAAAATGCAGAGCAATGAACTGGACATGTAAGTTGTGCTTGTTTGGATGTGAAGTCAGAGGTCAGTTGCTCAAACACTACTGATTGAAACATGGAGGTTACACCAGAATACGACCGAAAAAACTGCAGAGGGTGGTGAAAACTGGCCAACGCATCACCGGTTCCTCACTCCCCTCCATCAAGGCCATCCAGGGCAAGTGATGCTTGCGTAAGGCGCGCAGCATCAAAGACTGTTCTCACCTCAACCACAGACTGTTCACCCCCTCCCCTCTGGAGGTGTTACAGGTCTCTCTGCACCCAAACCAGCAGGTTCAGAGGAAACTTCTTCCCTGCGGCTGTCACCCTACTGAACTCTAGCTCTGCATCCCGGTGACAACCAACCAACTAAGCCCCCGCCCAATGCCTCCTTGCCTGTGCCTGTTGAGGTGTCCACCATGACCATGGAAACCTTGACGGGGGACACCCAACCCCCGCGGACAATTGCACTACCCTATTCCACCCATAGTGTTCTATTTATTTACAAATGTACATACTGTAATTACACTTATACCTGGCATTTTCTACTGCTCTTCATACTATTCATCCTGCACATACACGTATTCTTACTACTGTTATAATGTTACTGTTTCTGCACTACAGTACTGTTACCACACTGCACATAGCTGTATACTGTACATATATGTCTATATGGTTCATACCGAATATCCATATTTATTCTGCTAATACACTGCACATATTTATACCTAATTTATATTACTCTAAACCACCTTCTGTAAACCAACTGTATACTACTGTTTACACCGCATATTTCTTATCCTGTCTATGCACCACCTGTCTTTGTATATCAGATTGCATTTTTCTGCTTTTTTTGCACTTCTAGTTAGATGTAAACTGCATTTTGTTGTCTTTGTACTTGTACTCTGCAAAATGACAATAAAGTTTTCTAATCTAATAGTGCCAACTATTTGTGTATATTCTGCAAGTAAACTTTACTATCAACATAAAAAGTACCCTTTACAACTTAAAGTAAAGGGTAACCATTTTAACAGTAGTAAATACAACTTTGTTTCAAGTAAGCTTTACTTGAGGGGCATGAAGTAAACTTTACTAGTTGGAAGTAAGTAACCAGAACTTTAAAGTCTTAAGTAAGGATAACGTCTTCTAAGTAAGCATTACTTGTAGACATCAAAGTAAACATAACTTGGAAGAGAAAAGTTTTGTTTACTTAACTTATTTAAGGCAACGAGTTTCCACCCTTTTTTTCAAGTAACCATTACTTATTATTTTTTACAGTGCATTATACTAAAGCTCTGATTGCTGTGGAGTGTAAAACTGTGTGACAGGTGTTTGCTCATGTGATGAGTCAGTGTGCATAGTAGGGAAATTAACTTTAGAATTTAGAATGGCAATGTGTTCCTTGTGAAAACAAGAGATTTTTTTTCCTGAAAATTGTGCCAAATGCAGATAATTGTGTGTAGTGTTTTATAAAAAGTGTGTTTTTGAACTGCAATTTGAGTGTAAAGCAGGAATTGTGCTTGTAGTTTTGCAGAATCGGTTCAGGGGGTTGGTGTACAAGTTACATGCTGTGGTCATTGTGTCTCAAGTACCAGTATTTGTGTGTAAACAACTGAGAAAAACGGCAACTGTTTTGCAAAAGGTGTGAGAAATGTGTAAACCCAATGAAAACATGTGAACACATCAAGAGATGACTTCTGCTGTGGTAAGAAGGTGTTCATGAAGACCAAGTGGATCCCGTTTTCTTTAAGTAGGTCAAAGCAATTGAGGAAAAACTGCACTACATCTACAATACACTACATCTACTTATATGTTACTGCTACTACATTGCACAAATCTGTACATGTTGTTCATACATTGCTTATACGTACCATATTCTGGTCATAAGGTAACTGCTTGTACACTGCACATATTTATTAGGGGTCCGAGCATAGCGTAGGCAACATTTGGGGTACTGCACCAAAAGGTGGCGCTATTGGGAAAAAAAGTTAATTATGCTTATTTCTCCTTGCCAGATTGACCTAGACTCAAAATTCTTTCATAATATTAATCTCTAAACTCAGATGCATCTTTTTGGCCCTGGTCTTATGGTCTACAAATGTTTACTTTTGCCCCAATTTCATGGAAAAGCCAAAAGTTTCACACTCTTCAAAAATAATCAAATCTTCACCAAAATTCTCACAGACAATGTTTAGACCAAGCCTCACAAAAGTTACTGCACAGAATTTTGATATTTCGTTTCATTTCAGAGATAAAGGCCAATAAACTTAGACCACTTAGGCCTTTTTTCCTAGATCACCTATATTCCTATAAACAGTAAGCTATAGAAACTTGACATTTTCAAGTATTGTTACCAGTACCCCCCACTACCCATAACCCAACATTTGGGGTACTGCACCCAAAGGTGTCGCTCTTGTCAAAAACGCTTATTTCTCCTTACCAGATTGACCTAGACTCAAAATTCTTTCATCATATTAATCTCTACATCTTTTTCACCCTGGTCTTATGCTCTAAAAATGTTTACTTTTGCCACAATTTCAGAGAAAAGCCAAACATCATAAAAAGTTTCACAGGCTTCAAAAATTATCAAATCTTCACTAAAATTCTCACAGACAATGTTTAGACAAAGCCTCACAAAAGTTATCAAAATAATTTGGATATGTTGTTCCATTTCAGAGATATAGGCCAATAAAGTTCGACCACTCAGCCCATTTATCTTATATCACCTATATTCCTATATGAGTAATTTCTTGGATAACAACCATACAACCATCATTAGGTGGATACCATTAACAGTGCACATTTTCAGATCTGTACTCTTTTTTTTATAAAGCCCTTAATTCTATTGTCAAATGTATGCTAGGAATTTTCTTGATGTTGTGTGTTTGCCTACACACATTTTCACCATGTGAATGTGACTACCAAAAATTTAGGATTGTCAGTGGCTCAGTGGGATAATGCCTAGTGCTGGTGTTTGTTAGGTTGAGAGTTCGAATCCTGGTAGAGCTTTAGGCTCAACCTGCATATGCTGTTAGTTATTGAAGATTCACACCATTGAACAGCACCTGAATGACATCAGCCAATCAACATTCACACTCATCAGTTGCCAAGAATCAGAATGCCAACGATAATGGACACTCTATGACATTCAGGGGAACTTCTTTGTTTACTATTTTTCCTTCATCATTACATCTATCATATTTATATTTCATCCATTAGTGGTCATCTCTACAAATGTCTAATTGCCCCAGAATTTCAAAACGTTTTCAGGTGTACTGTTTTAGGAAAGCCCTTCATTTTATTGTAAAAATGTATGCTTGGAGTTTTTCTTGTTGTGTGTTTACCAATACACATTTCCACCATGTGAATGTGACTGGCCAACATGTAGGATTGACAGTGGCTCAGTGGGATAATGCCTTGTACTGGTGACCTTTAGGTTGAGAGTTCAAATCCTACTTGAAGCATTAGTGTTCGAATGCTGTTGGGTTGTGGAGGTTAGCATACTAGAATAGAATGCTGTTGGGTTGTGGAGGTTAGCACACTATAACATTACAGCTACTTGTCAATATGGACTTGTAGTGCAAGTATAACTGTATAATTATAGGCTGTTTATCTTATTGACTCCAACACAGAACCCACCCCCCCCCCTTCACCTACCACCACAAATACAATTCCATTCTGTGGGAAACACTGCCTTCCATTATCAGACCCTTCATCTTATCCATGACAAATGCATAGTCCTGTAGAATAGAGTATTGTTAGAATACTATTGAGTTGTGGAGATTAGTGCACTAGAATACTACTGTTAAAATACTGTTGGGTTGTGGAGCTTAGCACACTATAACGTTACAGCACAGGGAAATCCTAATTTTATGCATCAAATTTATTCCAATCCAACTCAAAAGTTTTGAACAACACAAAGTAAAGGTTTTATCCAGATCAAAACCAAGAATAGATTATGTGATCTAATCCAATTTCAGGATCCTTGTTTCCCTTTGAACAACCCAAAAACTATGCTACCTCATGTTCGTTTTGCTCGGACCCCGTAAATCACCGCTTGCGGTTATATTATTTAATTTATATTGCTGTAAACCACCTCCTGTAATACAAACGGTATACTACTGTCTACACCTGAACTATAATAAGTATAAGTATAGGATATACTCTTTTGATCCCGTGAGGGAAATTTGGTTTCTGCATTTATCCCAATCCATGAATTAGTGAAACAAACACAGTGAGCACACAGTGAGGTGAAGCACACAGTAATCCCGATGCAGTGAGCTGCCTGCTACAGCGGCGCTCGGGGAGCAGTGAGGGGTTAGGTGCCTAGTTCAAGGGCACTTCAGCCATTCCTACTGGTCGGGGTTCGAACTGGCAATCCTCGGGTTACAAGTCCAAAGCCCTAACCAGTAGGCCAATACTACCCCATTTATTGTCCTGCTATGCACCATCTGTCTATACTTTGTATATAACATTGCACTTTGTGTTGTCTTTGTACTTGTATTTTGCACAATGACGACAAAATTGAATCTAATCAAATCTAATCTAGTCTAATCCTAGTGGTTGAGTGTATATAGAGACACCTACAGTGCATACGGAAAGTATTCACAGCACTTCACTTTTTCCACATTTTGTAATGTTTCACACTCATCTTAAAATGGATTCAATTCATTTTTTTCTCATCAATCTACTCACAACACTCCACAAAATACAGGTGTTTGGAGTGTTTTGTAAATGTATAAAAAAAATAAAAGACTGAACTGGATTCATGTAAACACAATTATTTGCAATACTATTCTGAAAAAAGTCAATACTCTGAATATTAATGTCCATGTAAAAGTACATTACAAGTTCATAAATTTGCAGCAATATCTATTAGCTGTGAATAATTGTTTTCTACATGGGTTCATCCAATGGTACAACATGGGTAATCCAATGGAGTTTGGAGTCTTTTTATGAGATCTGGGTTAAATGTTTTAAAAAAGGATGTACAAAATGTGTGGAGGAGATTATTTTTGCTGTGCCAAGAAGGTGAAGCTCAAGATCAAGTGGATCCCAGGAATACTGGCATTCTGGAGGTGAAAGAAGCATGTCACTGTGTGTATTTCTCTTTGCAGATGACTTTGACTCAGACAGAAGATTTGAATTTTGGATTTTGAGCAACAGTATGTACATGATGTATGCAAAATGTCAATGTGTTTTCCATTTTTTGACGTGTGTAATGGCTGCTCAGTAGTGTTTTTTGATTTTGACTGCTTTGTGAATGATTTGAAGACATTGTCTGTTTTTTGAGCACAGGAAAAACTGTTTTGAGAGGATTGCAAGTAATATGTAAGATTTTATGAATGCAGTTTGAGTTTGTGTTTACAGATTTGAGACAAAGGTGGAAGGTTTCAAAAAAATGTGTTTAGCAATTGTGAAAAAGTGTAATAATCATAATCTACTATATGTAACACTATAGATAGTAGTAGTCTGACAGTATTCGTCTGTATATGTCTGTACATGAATTAGATATTCAGTCATGGTAAAGTGTCTGCTTAAAAACCACTCATCCTCAGTTTGAGTTTTGAGAAATGCTGTTGCAACCACACAGCAGACTGAGAGGAACTTGAGGGCAGATAGGTCTCGCGCTGAGGCCTTTCACCATGAGTGGGGAAGTTTCATCTAGCAGTACTATACTACGGAGACATGGTTATCTAAGATAAGGGAGTCCTTGTGAAACCTTACATTGTTTTGCTCCAATGAAGGAAACATCAGTCCTGTTAAAACTGCTACTGAGTTCATAACATGTTTGTCTATTTAATTGGAAGAAATGTTGAGATGTGGTATCTGTGGTCACCTGCAGCACTTCTGTGAATGTCTTTGTAGATATGATCAAATTTCCTGTGTCAAAAACAACCTGATTACTTCTGTACGGATGAATCTAATTTCTTTTTGAGTTTGTACTCAAATCAATTATCTTGTTAGTATAAAGGAAAGTCTTCATATTTCACATTTTATTTGCTATCAGTCAATGGGATGGGGCAAACAGGGTATCAACGACTACGACTCCAGGCCTGGTGGGTGCGTTGGTTTCAATCCTTCAATCCTTGTCCTTCAGTCAAAAAAAAGAACTCGCTCACCAATGTTGCCGATGCAAATTTTAATCCAACCAGTGATGAAAAGTGCAAAGTGCTACCAAAGTGCAAAATGTTTTCGCATCAGTCAATGGGGAATATTGCTCTGTATGTTTTCATTTATATACTTTATTCATGAAAAAACACATTAACCATTAAGATTCTCTATTAGACATTAAACATACATCCAGAGAAGGTGCAGTAGCATTTTGACATTAAGGCCAAAAAAACATCCCTTACATTCTATAAACAATTTTACAATGTACATTGAAACACTGAAACTGCATTCTACTACGACATTCTACGGCGCTATACTATACTACTACGACATTCTACGAAAGCTATACACATACGAAAACATATTGTGAACTTCACACATCTCTGATGTCACATTTCAATTCACAGGCCATTACTCAGTGTCACCTACAGTATGTGGGATGCTTACGCTTGATGGTGTTCTATTCCCCCAACGTCGTCTTCCAGGCAGCGCTGCCACCACTGACTTAAAGGCACCTAATCCTAAACCCAACCCTAACCTTAACCCATGCATAATCCTAGTGCCTTCCAGGCAGCGCTGCCTTGAAGACAACGTTGGGGGCATAAAATACCAAGAAACGGATGGCTCGCTTACACACACTTTACAATGTGATTGATGTGACCCTGGAGCTCAAAGAGCTTTGAGCCGAGCCCTTCCTAAACATGGCCACTGAATCCTTTCCGATCAGACCCCTTTGGTAGAGAGAGTGGAGGAACTGATTGCGGAACTTCTTCCCGATGAAGGCGTAGAGGATGGGATTGACGGCGCAGTGCAGGAATGCCAGGACCTGGGTGACCTGGAACACGAGGTCCACCTGGTTCTGCTGGTCGCACTCGTCGGGGAGGATCTTGCTGCGCATGAGCGTGTCCACCACAGAGGTGACGTTGATGGGCAGCCAGCAGACGATGAAGGCCAGCACCACCGAGAGGATGACGCGCATGGCCTTGTGCTTCTGACTGTTGCGGGCGTGGAAGAGCGTGCAGGTGGTGCAGCCGTAGCAAATGGTCATGACGAGCAGCGGCAGGAAGAAGCCCAGCGTGTTGCGCATCACCAGCATGCCTGTGCGCCAGCCATTCATGCTCTTGGCCGTCACGTTCTCGAAGCACACCACGGCATGGTAGCCCTCTGGCGTGAAGGCCTCACGCTGCACCACCATGGGCAGGGCAAGGATCACGGCGGCCAGCCACACCACGCCACACACCACCCGCACCAGGTGCCGGCGCCGCAGCACAACCTGCGTGGCCTTGACAATGGCCAGGTAGCGGTCAATGCTGATGCAGGCCAGGAGGAAGACGCAGCTGTAGAAGGCGGTGTCCTGGATGCCCGAGAGCACCTTGCACATGAAGTTGCCGAAGACCCACTCGCTGTTGAGGGAGATCGCCCAGAAGGGCAGGGTGAGCGAGAACAAGAGGTCAGCCATGGCCAGGTGCATCAGGTAGACGTCGGTGGAGGAGCGGCGGTTGACCATGCTGCAGACGACAAACACCACCATGCTGTTGCCCAGCAAGCTCAAGAGAAACACGATGAAGTACGTGATCATCAGGGCAAAGCCGTTCAAGCTGGGCCGCTCACACGGAGTGTAGTCCTCAAACCCTCCATAGTCAAAGGTAGGTGTGGTGGTGTCGCTAATGTTACTTGTCATCCTAAATGTTTCACATGAACACATCACTCTCATTAGTGGTCAGCTTTTAGCTTTATGAACATTTGAAATGACAGTGCAGATAATGGAAAGTCTTTATATTTCACATTTTACTTGCTATCAACTTATAAGACATGGGGAATATTGCTCTGTATGTTTTCATTTATATACTTTATTCATGAAAAAAAAACACATCACCCTTTAAAAATGCATTACGATTCCAAGTTTACAAGTGAGCACATTAAACATACATCCAGAGAGTCTGCAGTAGCATTTTGACATTAAGGCAAAAAAACATCCCTTGCATTCTATAAAAAAAAGTTCTATTTACATTGCACTATGTAATGTTACTTGTCATCTAGATGTTGCATGTGAATACATCATTCTCATTAGTGGTCAGTTTCCAGCTTTATGAACATTTAAGTAAATGAGTGCAGATAATCTTTAGATTAAAAAAAAACTCTATTACTCTTGTTTAAAAAGCAAGGTTGACATAGTGATTGTATATTGCATATTCAGTGTAATGTCAGAGTATTGGAATTGTTTCAACATGAATTCCAATCATAGATTGTATATAAGATTGAAATTCACAAATGCCTTTGAAGTTCTACAAATTATTTTTTTACTTACCAGTTTAGTTTTCAGAAATTGCTCTCTTAAATCTGTGGGGCTGAAAATAAGCATAATAGTTCCAGATCTTTGAAACTAACTTTTATCTGATGGCAACTTTACCTGTTCTATGATGGCGTGCTGAAGCAAGTCAAACTTGAGGTGAAAGCCTCTCTCCTCGCTTTTGGTCAGGTCACCAGCCAAGGATCCACTCAGCAGTCTGCTTGTTATCTGCAGGTTAGCGTCTTGAGTTTGACATCTTATTCTGATGCAAGAACTTCCTCAGTGCTATGATAACAGCATTATAGCTGAAGATGTGTGGGTGGGTCTAGATTTAATCACTCAACCGCAGAAAAACGCCCCCACAGGTGGCGAAACAGGTTCTCTCTCTTTCTCTCTGCCTGTGTGCAGAATGGAAAACTGAATCTACATATACATGTCTGTTTCTCAAACGTATTATGGACTCTTGAGGTATAGTTGTGAATGTAGGGGACATTGTGGTGCAACAGGCCACAGCGCTCATACCATGTACAGGCCCAAGTGCCCACAGGGACCTAGGTTCAAATCTGACCTGCGATCATATCCCAATGCCACCCCATCTCTCTCTCTCTCCACTCACTTCCTTCCTGTCAATCTTCACTGTCCTATCCAAATATAAGCAAAAAGCTGAAACAAATCAAAACAAAATGTTGTGAATGTGTGTTGTGCATTCCAGACTTCTCATTAGACTTCCCTATTTCTATTGAAATGCATAACCATTTTTTTCATTAAGATACACTGTAAATAAAATATATTAAAAAAAATAGATTAGGGAAAATGGCCCTGTCTTGCCTATACACCTTACAAGTCAATAAATGGTTTTCACCACAAGGTGTCAACCTTGCATTTAAAAATTGCATACTAAAAGTTACACTTCGTCACACACTTCATCATAATATCCAATGACAATGCTCACAGAGCAGCTCGGATTACCATTGCTCTCAGATAGTCTAGGAATCTTATATTTGCATAAAATAAAATCCCTGGCTATTCATAATGAGGCTAATAATAAGAGAAATGGTGAATCCTGACCCTCAATCTTTCCCTTTAAAACAGCAATGTGTTTGTAGGTGGTTACATTTTCCACTAGGTGGCAGTGTTGCTTAAGATTTTAGGAAACTAATCTTCTTCAATTTTGGTTAATACGTTTTAAATGTTCAAAACATCTTAAAAAGGGGAAAAATATTAAATCTCTTCACAACAGTTTGCCTGAGCCCTGAGCTGGGCAGGAGGTTCAGAGGACAGTGGAGGTGTGGTCTGACGTCTGGGACGTGGATCTGCTGGCCCGACTGACCGAGGCCCTGTCCAGCACGCCCTTCTTGTAGAGCAGCTGCGTGAGGTTGCTGCGGAACTTCTGTCCCACGAAGGCGTAGAGCACAGGGTTGATGCAGCAGTGCAGCAGGCCCAGGCTGTGCGTGGCGAACATGGCCACGTCGACGGCGGTGCGCGCGGGGCAGCCGTGCGCCAGCGCCTTGGCGCGCAGCAGCGTGTCGGCCATCAGGGCCACGTGGTAGGGGCTCCAGCAGAGCAGGAAGGCGGCCACCACGGCCACGATGACGCGCATGGCCCGCTGGCGCCGGAAGCTGTGCGTGCGCATCAGCCGCGCCACCGTCACGCCGTAGCAGCCCAGCATGACGGCCAGCGGCAGCAGGAAGCCCAGCAGGTGGCGGAGGACGCGCGTGGCCAGGCGCCACTCGTCTGCGCTCTCCGGGTCGTAGCGCTCGGCGCACGTCGTCTCTCCGGACGCCTGCAAGACGGCCTCATTGTAGAGGGCAGGGAGAGAGAGCACCAGGCCTAGTGCCCAGACGCTCAGGCAGACGGAGCAGCTGCCCCAACGCCACGTGCCCTTGCGGACCTCCATGGCGCGCACAATGACCTGGTACCGGTCCACGCTGATGCAAACCAGGAACAGGATGCTGCTGTAGAAGCTCACCTCCCTCATCATGCTGATCAGCTTGCACACAGCATCGCCGAACAGCCAGCCCCGCACCACCGACGTGGCGTAGAAGGGCAGGCACAGGGCCAGCAGGATGTCGGCCACCATCAGGTGAAACAGGTAGATGTCCGACGGGGAGAGGACCCGTCTCTTCGAGCCAATCACCAGCCCAACTATGAGGTTCCCGGGAAGGGCCACCACGAAGATGAGCACATAGAACACACATGCTGCGATGTTCACAACAGATGCGTAGACGACAGGGTCACACAAATGTGTCCTCTCGTCCACCACAAAGTCTGTGAGGTTGAGATTGTCGGTGTAGTTCATCTCCTCACTAATATTGTACTCAGTGTAGAAGTCACCAAAGTCATCGATGAAAAAGGAAGTGTTTGGGTCTGTGATGGGGAAACAGGGGACAGAAGAAACAAAGGAGAGACAAAAAGAAGGACAGGAGGGAAGTAAAGAAAATGGTTAACCACTTATCATGAGCATTTCTGTCTCCTCTTTACAATCGATTGTGGGATTTGTGTGTACAGTATAAAATACATAATACATAATACAATACATTTTACAAAATTATATTTATGTGTAGAAATAAACAGATATTATTTCATATGGACACAATCAAATCAGTAGCTTTAAATATTACTGTAAATGATTATATAAATAAAAAAATGTTTCAGTCTATTAAATCAGATTACTGTAATCACACACATTTTGACCAATTGTCTTCGGGTAACATCTATTAGTCATCATGTTTATGTGGTTCATTACTTTATCTCAACTTCAGTTAGGTTATATAGTTATATTTCACAGCCCCCCAAAAATAATTGATGGGTGATTTACTTTTTAAAGTATGCATCAACAGTGCAGTGTATTTGTGTACAGAAGCATTTTTAACATAGTAATAACATTAAAATACTGTCTTATCAAACAAAATAAGTCCTACACTGCTGTCACACAAGAGTATAAGGCTTAAAGTGAAAAGGATGATAACGCATTAAGATCCATCCTCATTACTAAGTCATTATTGACTGACCTTATTATATAGTATGTAGTATAAGTATATATACTCTTTTGATCCCGTGAGGGAAATGAACAGAACAGAACAGAAATCTATAGAAGACAATCCCATTTCATTATGAAAATGCCTCAGCATAATTTGTTAAATAATACATCATATTAAACATCATTACATCATATTTTAATCTGCTATTGAAGGTTAGAGTTAGAATAAATTATTCTTCTATAATACCTGGCAATATGTTTTAATTTTTCACGTTCTATCATTGGTAAACATAGTGATACATTTTTCCAGCAGGCAGAATAATCTTACCTGTCATTGTGGCTTTTGATGTGGCAGCTCTTTGAGGCTGAGAGGTTAAAATGTCATTCTGTGAATGTCTCTGTCTTTATCCATCAGAGATGTGATGATATTTCCTGTTTTCCCAATCAGCAGTATGGTCTATGTCCCCATATGTAACTATAGCTCCTCCAAGACCACTGTATTCCAGATTAGAGATGAAAGGTTTTAATCACAATAGAGTATAATCCATCTGCACCACCTGCTTTAGACGAGAATCCGAAAAAGTCAACTAAAAAACTTCTCCTCACAGATGAGTTTGCTTCACAGGTGGAAAAGGAGAAGGGCAAGACAGTGCTTTAAAGGATGGGGGGCCAGGGGGAAGTTGGATCAGTCACAAGATGATCAGTTATGTGAAAGCCATGCTGCATACCCATGGTCCTGTCATCATGACTTAACAATGAAAGCAAAACAAAGAGCATCATGAGAGGAGAGCCTTGTGATGACAACACAAACAACAGGGATATTTTTTACAATATTTCCCATCATGGAATAACCCACAAAATCAACCAACAAAGCACATTATGGTAGCTATTACAATACAGTAAAGATTTTACAAAGCTACTTGGTGTTATTTTCCCAAGATAAATTATTTTATCTCATTTCAATGCATCTCATTTGCTCTTCACATAGCAGGCCCTCTAAGGGACTTTCAAATAACACAATGTCATCTGTATGCAGATGAGTTTCACCACGCTTCCTGCGAGACATTAACTTCCATGTTAAACATCTTCACGTCACATGAATGCTAAGTTTCAACATCAACATGAACACATATGACCATGTTGTGAAGAGCTCTGTCAGTGATGGGAACATATTGCACGCCTGATCTTTGTTCACCACAGATTTTTGCAAACAAGGATATGGAGCAACCGGGGCTTTCTGACAATTACCACCAGATGGTCATTTCATGTTGTACCCTTTAAAGGAAAATGGGTTTTGAGGCGGGCAATAAGCATGAATGAGTTATGACATTCACATATGAAGGTCATAAGAGGTCAATTAAACTGCTCTTTGCCTGTTGTAATGCCAGTGAATTTACATCAATAATATGGTTCATAAAATGCATAAAGAAGAATACATTTGAAGACTCATCTGCAAAAACAGACATTTTTCTGAATTTTCATAAATCATATCATATCAATCAAACTGAATTGGTTTGGTTTTTTTTTTACTTAGATTTATTTTTACTCGATCAACTTCAGTTTGATTGATATATCCCAGAATAAACAATGAAAAGGCACTTTTTTTACATTTCTAGAAATTAAGTTATCAGTTTTTGCAAATTTAATAATGTTGTAATTTTTAGCAGCTTTTATCCAAACCATCTTACAGCATAGTTATTATTAGAACACACATGTTACTCACAATTGGCATTACACACAGCAAAGTCCTGTGCCCTGTAAAACAGATCACTTCATTTAGTGTGTTATATACCTTATGGTCTCTACTGGTTTCCTTGCATCTTCACAAGTTCACCACAGCAGCAGCAGTTGTCATCACAAACATATTTGCATAATGCACTAGTCTGGCAGCCAAATTTGCAAGCAAGCTGACTACCATTGGCAAATTTGTCTTGATAAGACATCTTAAAATAAGACAGGCTGCGATTAAGTCATATTTGTATTGATCTTACAAGAAAGCGCTAAGTAAGTGTCTTTATACTAAAAACAATACCAACTATATTTTTGATCCTAATATAAGATAAATAACAGTTGGTAAGAAAAGCAGTTTTTGCAGTGTATCTGTTTGCACTGATTAAATTGGATCCTCAAATCAATCAGTGTTGACATTTGTAAAAAAAAAAAATGCTTTTTAAAATGATTTTGTACGTAACAATAATATACAAAAAAACAAAATGTAAAAAGCATGTTAACAGTATTATCAATTTGCTGATCACTGAATCACTGTTACTGTGTGACAAGCAAATGGGATTAGACCTCTTTTTACAATTATTTGGTTTAGCCTTCTAAACACTCTTGTTAAAATGTTAGTGGTAGGGTAGGGTAAGTCAAATGGACTCAAAGACAAAACCCTCACATGCATGCACATGCACCCCAAGACAGCGAGAAAGAATGCAGATGGAAATTTGAACCTATAGAGTCTACAATACTATGCATGAAATTGCACAAGGTTGAGAGTGATGTAAATGCCAGATTTCAAAAATTACTTGCTGTTCTGATGTTGTTGACCAAACACTCCACTCAACTTTTATTGTACAGCTATGTCTGACAGTTTTGTGACAAATTTGGCTCAAATTACAAGTACAGAAATTATAGTCAGTTCCAATAGTAAAAAGAAAACTGGTGATGCCCCTATCAACATAACAAGGGCTCTGCTGTTTAATTGTGCTCTGAAAATTCCACTGACATGAAGTCAACCCAGGTATGAAGTCACAGCTCTTTCTGTGTCTCCTTAAAGTTGATAGATAGATAGATAGATAGATAGTAGCCTGGGTGCCATTCCGAACTTAGTCCCGCCCACACTGCGTCAGGCTAGATAGATAGAGCAAACAACAAAGAAACTGTGATGGTATGTTTGCACAGAGTAGGTAGAAGCACACAAAGAATACTGTAGGATCTTTGTGTTACCACTTTGAGTCAGAGGCCATCTTTCACTGATGCCTTTTTTGTGATCTCTGGCGACTTCACATAACACTGGATTCCACACTCACAAATTTACCAGTTTGTTACTGAAAAAAACAGGTAGATAAATTCTGTAGTACACTGACTGGGGTACTACAGAATGCAGAGGTAGAGGAGGTTGCACTACTGAATTACCTGAACTTCTGTATGGACATTGTTGTTCCCCACTAGAACTGGCAGCCTTGGATAACCCTCGGTTACAGGTCGTCAAGCTGCTAACCAGTACTGGGCCAGCAGCTCTGTGGAGGGGGGCCTGGAAAGGGCGAACCAGTTAAACCACTTCTACAACAAATCCAGCTCAAATGGTGGTGGTCTGTCCACCATCCCCCCACCCCCTCAATTTCAAATACAAAATACTATTTTGTAGCCTAAATTTTATTCAAGTAAAAACAACTTGAAGTAAAAAAACTACATGTTTTTCTCTTGTTCAGTACAAGAGTACATTTTCTAAAATTGCAAATAGTCATGTACAGAATCAATAATGTTAATGTTAGAGAATGGGGTCCCATTTTCATCTTTTACCATGTTCCAGGGATGGATGGACCTAAGCTGCGTATATATACTCTTCATCCATGGTTTAGTCTCTCTTATCTAAATTTGAAACACCATAGCACACAGTGTTGGCGGAAGCTCAAGGTGATTGCCTGCAACAATAGGCTGTCCCAAGGGGTTAGGTGCCTGCTCAAGGGCCTGCACAATCCAATCACATTTACAGGAGGGGAAACAACAAATTGAGGGTTTATAAAAAATAGATTTTTCTTTTCCCCTTTTTTTTAGAAGAAGTAACGTGTACTCACGGTTATGGATAGAAATGTAGTGGAGTAAGGAGTACAATATTTGCCTCTCAAATGTACTTGAGTAAAGTCATGAGTACTCCCCAAAAATGATACTCGAGTAAAGTACAGATCCCTCAGAATTGTACTCAAGTACTGTACTCAAGTAAATGTACTCCGTTACTGTCCGGCTCCCACCATCACTGGATATTGCACCCCTCCCCCACATGCCAATCACAAACAATTAGGTGACAACGACCTCAGGGCCTGTCCACACGGAGACGCTTTTTAGGTTAAACGCAGAGGTTTTGCTTCGTCTTGGCCGAGCGTCCAAACGAATCCTGTAAACGCACTGCCCGAAACCGCACTTTTCTGAAACCTGGTCCCAGAGTGGAAAAATCTGAAACCGTAGCCCGTTTGAATTCGTTTAGACAGCGAAACCGCACATCCTGCTGGCGTATCGATGATGTCATCGCCACACCTCAGCTGCCCTGGACTTGCACTTATAGTATTGCCTAACAATACTTGTTTTCATACATGACATTACCTACGATTACATTCCGTAAGATAAATATCACAACTGGTGCTGCGCAGCGCCGATATGACTTGGTGGACTGAACACTGTTTTTCCCGGTGTTTTTTTTCTAGCTATTGTCAGTGACGCGAGAGACCTTAAGTTAGGCCTATTAGGAAAGTGCGGTGTAAGTTTAGGCTACATTAATTTGTGCGTAGTGCCAGTGTCATTCATTTATTTTACATGTCTTACAACATATATACATGCATTCACAGTCGAGTGAAATCAGATATCAGCATACAAAGACGCTTAGAACTCAACCGCGGTTAAATTAGCTTGAAATTAGATATTCGCCAGAAATTCAAAACATTGTTAGGTCTCTATCTCAATCAACGCTGAACAAACTACTCACAAAGTGTGATGTTCATACTTGTATTTAGGTGTGAAAAGATATTAACTGTAATTGAATGCAATAAAAGGCTAATTTGTTGCAATTAAGATCATATTCATGCATCCCAAGGCACAACAACGTTAAGCCGATGGTAGCTCACTGAATGCAAATGCGCGATCTGATGCAGGCAAATTGACTGTTACTAACAAAGGTTTCATAGCAATACTATAAATGTGGCGACAGAATAGCCTAGAACTTGGGTAAGCCTTGCGTTTAGTTGCCTAATTGCGGTGATAGCCAAAACTAATGTGAATCACGGACTATCCTACAACCAAAGAAAATAAAGGTGATTAGTAGGCCTACCTGCGTTAGCCAAATAAAGGACGGGACTGCACCCTTCACAAACCGTAAAATAAAGTTTATTAGTTTTACAGTTGACTACAGTTGACAGTTCACCATCAGTTCACACAAACAATTCTGGTTTCCTTGCACTAGTCATTTCGTCATAGCCTATTCTGCCTGTTTGTAAAGCACAAACTTTGGTCAATTTCTGTAAAGAAACAGTGCCACCTATAGGCCTGGGGTATGAAGTAACGTGTTGAGTCGTGTTGAGATGGATCCGTTTGGACGCAAATATTCTAGATACGGTTCCAGGGAAGACGGAGGAAAAAAAGATCGGTTTGGTACGTGTGGACTAGGCCTCAGTCAACAGCCATCAGACACACAGATCGCAGATGCACCCCTCCCCCTCCACTCCCCTCACACCCCCCATAATCACAACAGATCAAGTGAGAGCCCAACTAAAGACACTGTGCATAAAGCAGCGGGGCCTGACAGACTGTGTCCAAGGCTACTCAAGGCCTGTGCTGCTGAACTGGGGGAGCCACTGAAGCACATCTTCAATTTGAACCTACGCCTTGGACAGGTCCCAACACTGTGGAAGACATCATGTCTCACCCCTGTCCCTCACCCCTAATGACTACAGACTTGTCGCTCTTACATTACATGTGATGAAAACAATGGAGCGACTGGTCTTAGGTATGCTCAGACCCCAGGTACGCCATGCACTAGACCCGTTACAGTTTGCATACCAGGAGAAAGTGGGCGTGGACTATGCGATCACTTATCTTCTACAAAGGACACATTCTCACCTAGACAAGGGGAAAAGTGCTGTGAGAATCATGTTCTTTGATTTCTCAAGTGCTTTTAACACCATCCAACCCCTTAGACTGGGAGACAAGCTCTTGCAGATGGGTGTGGATGCTCACCTGGTAACCTGGATTACAGATTACCTGACCGAGCGACCAAAGTTCGTCAGACTGAAGAATTGTCTCTCTGACACTGTGATCAGCAGCACCGGAGCGCCACAGGGAACTGTGCTCTGTCCAGTCCTGTTCACCCTGTATACATCTGTATTCTGCTACAACACCGAGTCATGCCACATGCAGAAGTTTTTTGACGATTTGACTGCAATTGTGGGGTGTATCAGGAACGGGCAGGAGGAGGAGTACAGGAGCCTGGTGGAGGACTTTGTGCAATGGTGCAATGGTCATCTTCAACTCAACACTTCAAAGACCAAGGAGATGGTGGTGGATTTCCGCAGGTCTAAGCCCACTCTGCTACCAGTCCCCATTGATGGGGTCAATGTGGAGGTGGTAAGCACCTACAAGTATTTGGGTCTCCACCTGGACAATAAACTGGACTCGTCAGCCAACACTGACGCACTCTACAAGAAAGGACAGAGCAGGCTGTACTTCCTGAGGAGGCTGCGGTCCTTCAATGTGTGCAGCAAGCTCCTCAGGATGTTCTACCAATCTGTTGTTGGCAGCGTCCTCTTCTATGCAGTGGTATGCTGGGGAGGAAGCACAAAGAAGAAGGATACGGGGCGAATTAACAGGCTGGTAAGGAAAGCTGCCTCTGTAGTGGGAGCTGAACTGGAGTGCATCACTTCAATATCTGACAAAAGGACCCTGAACAATCTGATCAACTTCTTGGACAATGAGTGTCACCCACTCCACAGCACTATTGTAAAGCAGAAGAGCCTGATCAGCTGGAGACTTCGCTCACTGCCTTGCACAACAGACAGACTGAGGAAGTCATTTGTCCCCAGGGCCATTGAACTGTTCAATTCTTCACTTAAGGGAAGAGGAGAGATAGACTTCTCTGCATAGTCTGTCTGCCTCTTCACCCCCTCCATGTTTGGATACTGTCTGTCCTTTTTACCACTGTCTTTCTGCCTCACTGTTTGCGTGCTATATTAGCACATTAGCACATATGCATAACCCCTCCCTCCATGCCATAGCCGAACTGTGGCCACACTTATACCTTTTCTTAAAATAGTTATATATATAGATATATAGACTCTATTCTTGCACTGTTGGACTTTTACTCATTTGCACTATGACCACTATGACCACTATCACCATGACACTCACTCACACAGAGCACCTTACCTTACCTCAGTGGTTTTCAAAGTGGGGGCCGCGAGGGGGTGCCAGGGGGGGCCTCAGCAAGTTGGAAGGAAAAATAAAAGCAACAAATAAATACATTTGAAAAATGTAAAATATACATATTACTATGAGGGTTGTTATACAATGCCATTATAATAATTTGTCGCATATCTGAACATTATATTTTCCATGATGATGACTGTGAATAATAGTAGAGTGGTAGCTCTCATAGCAGAAAGCCCCAAATGCAATTTTTACACACTGTATGCTCCATCGCGAAGTGCTTGTGGCTAAAATAATTATTAGGATTAGCGTAATGTATTTTTACATTTGCCGTAGTATTGTCGATGGGTTTAATAACACATCAAGGGGGTCCTTGGCCAGAACCTAGTGGTATTTGGGGGGCCTTGTAGTGGAAAAGTTTGGGAACCCCTGCCTTACCTTACTATGCACAGAGAATCACAGGCTCAGTCCCTGCCTCAGTCATTGCAAGCGCCTCTTGATCGATTAATCACCACTATGTGGATACTGTTTTTAGAATTGATTTAGATTAAGTGTTAGTTAGTATAATTTGTATTTTAGTATATTTAGTATATTCTTTATCTTCTACTGTCCTTATTGCTTAGTTGTGTTTTTATATTATATACTTTTAAAGCAACACCAAAGAACTTTTCCTCTGTCGCACGCACGCTATTTGTTTATCCAGCAACGGCTTTGCAGATAACAATGTCCATAGACAAGGTAGAATATGTTGCATGATTTTATGAAAGAACGATGTATTGCAACATCATGCAAGTCAAATTTGTATTTTCTTATGTCTCATTCCATCGAACTACAAACCCGCTACCCGATCTGCCAAACTTACATAGTGCGGTTACAGCCGATAGAGGGCCGCGAAGCGAATGCAGAAAGTCAAAGTCAAAGTCAAAGTCAAAGTCAGCTTTATTGTCAATTTCTTCACATGTTCCAGACATACAAAGAGATCGAAATTACGTTTCTCACTATCCCACGGTGAAGACAAGACATATTTTACCAATTTAAGTCCACAGACAAACATAACATTCAAGTAAACAAAAAAGTAAGTAAATAAGTAAATAAGAGGGCACATATAATAATGAAAAAATAAGAGCAGCAAAATTTGGTTGAAATTGTGCATAGACAGTCAATAAAATACTAGTGCAAAGTCAGGCCAATAAGAGGCTTGGGTAGTTCTGTTTGACCCTAAGTAATAAAGAAAGTGGCATAGTGGTGCAAGTTATGTAAGAGCAGCAGAAGTGTTGTGTTTTCAGGACAACAACACCAAGTTGTAAAGTGTACAAGTGTGCAAGTGTTCAAGTGTGCAAGTGGAGTAGTGCAGGCGGCCATTGTGGGTCCAATGTCCAGGATGTTATGTAGCTGAGGGTGGAGGGGGGAGAGGAGGGAGAGTTCAGCATCCTTACAGCTTGGTGTATGAAGCTGTTGGTGAGTCTGGTAGTGCAGGGGCGCAGGCTTCTGTACCTCTTCCCAGAGGGCAGTAGATCAAACAGATTGTGAGCGGGGTGACTTGCATCACTCACAATTTTGGTCGCCTTGCGGGTGAGGTGGGTGGTGTAAATGTCCTTCAGGGAGGGGAGTGAAGCACCAATGATCCTTCCAGCTGTGTTCACTATGCGCTGCAGGGCTTTCCTGTTGTATTCAGTGCAGCTTCCGCCCCACACAGCGATACAGCTGGAGAGGATGCTCTCAATGGTGACTCGGTAGAATGTGGTCATGATGGCTGGTGGAGCACTTGCTCACCTGAGTTTCCGCAGGAAGTACAGGCGGCGCTGAGCTCTCTTCGCCAGTGATGCAGTGTTGGTGGTCCAGGAAGTGCCGTTCGCCCTGTTACGAGTTGATGAACCACGGAAACAATTTTGGAAACATTATTTTAAGGTACAAAAAACTCTTTGGTGTTGCTTTAATTACTTTTTCTGCTGTTAGTGAATGTGTGTGTGTTGTCTGTATGCTACCGAGACCTTGAATTTCCCCTGGGGATCAATAAAGTATCTATCTATCTATCTATCTATCTATTTATCTTTTCCTAAGTCATATCATGTTGTCCTTAAAGGTGCAGTCAGCGATTGTGCAGGAAGTCACATTTGTTTATGTAATGTTTATGTAATGTTTATGTAAATGTTTATATTTAAATTTATTAGCAGACGCTTTTGTCCTAAACAATCCACATTATATTTTAACCAAGGACCAACCGACAGACCAGAGAGGTAGTTCACCCCACCCCTCATCAGTATTCCCAGAGAAACTCCCTCCAAACCCTGGGGGACAGGCTGCCCCCACTTTGTTTGTTTCCAGTTGTCAGAGCCTGGGCTACCTACAGAGAGTGAGTTTTGTTTTACAGTGTACTAATTTTGCTTTTATGCAGACCTCAGTTTGAGGACTCTTTCAAACGCAGCCGAGAGATGCAGCTCTCTCTTCCCTGCCCAAGAAGCATCCAACAGCCACAATTGTATGCAGAATGCCATTCAATGACGTGAGGCAATTGGGCAAACGGAAGTCAGTCACAATCACAGGAAGGACAGAGTGACATGGGGGTCCTCAGCCCCTCATAGGGGAAATTAATGATACAAACACACATATATACATGTAATATATATTATGTACAGTATATTGCACAGGTTTATGGGCAGGCAATGGAATATAAAAAAATATATATATAAATAGTTAAAATAGTGTAGGAGTAAATGTAAACAGGTAAGCAGTGCAATACAGTCAATGTAAACAGCTAAACAGTGCAGTATAAAAATTAAACAGGTAAACTAGTAACAGCTAAAGTGCAAATACTAGACAGGAGGTGAAGTTTTGTTCAGCAGTGTTACAGCCACTGGCGCCTTAATGCAGGGGCTTACCTGGGCTGAAGCCCAGGGGCCTCGACCAATGAGGGGCCTCCTAATAATAATAATGATAATCAATAATAATAAACGGCCGTGTCAGATTCAAGGTCAGTCATTAGCCTACTCTGGAGCTAGCCTAATTGAGCACACCGCACTGCTCTACAAAGACATCCATGCAGAGGCCCCCTGTGTCTTCTCTTCTAAAGTGTAACAAAATGTAACAAAACTTAATAAATTCCAACGGGTGTGTAGAGGAGCTAGAGGAGAGGCTGAAACTGACTGACAAACTTACAAACTCTGGAGATAACTGGGTAGGCTAGGATTGAAGCAACGATAAACGAATGACGTGGATTCCTGTAACTGTCAAAGAAAACAGCAGGTAAATATCGTAGCAAATAGCCTGGCAATGAAAGGGCTTTAAAAGCATGTATTTCACTTGTCTCACTGGAGTGAACGCAGAACATGGGCTGTTGCGCAAAGAAATTAATTAGTGATCAGCATCTCCGTTCGCCAAAAGCTAAGTTTGTGCTAACCCATTCGCACAAATAATAGCCTATGTTATGTTTTCTCCATTGTTAACGTGAGATATGTCTTCATGTAGGGTAGTATAGTGATAATGCATAGGGTAGCCAATGTTCACGTCACATGAGCCAGCTGCTTGTTCTGTAGGCTAAAAGTATTGATGTCCCTCCTAAGTTGCGTTAAAATGGTGTGTTAAGTGGACAGAATTTCAAAAACCTCCTGGGCAACACCCGACCACGACAAACACATGCACTTTTGAAAAGCTTGAAACGCCCATGTAGCCTAACGATCTTTTAACTTAGCCAGCCAGTGTTGTAAGAGATCAACGCTTGTTTTCGTGCAGTAGGCTAGCCTTTTTGATAAGCGATGTCAGGGGTAGGCTGACGTGATTAAGGAGGGCTTTCTGTTCCTGTTATTGTAAAGGTTTTACATAGGCTCAATAATGATAGGCTACACTGCATGTTATAGGCTATATTAACCAAAAGCGCACGTTATGTAAATAGGCAGGTCAGATAGGCAGGTCTTAAAAACATATAGCCCAGGGGCCTCAGGTGGTATTAAGGCGCCCTGGTTACAGCCTCTGGAAAAAAGCTGTACCTAAGCCTGCTGGTGCTCCTGTATCACCTGCCAGACGGGAGTAGACTCAAAAGACCATGGTTTGGGTGGGTGGCATCCTTGACATTGGATTTGGCTTTGTTTTTATTGCGTTTATGATAGTGTTTATCACATGTGTCGTGGATGGAGGGGAGTTGAGAGTCAATAGTCTTTTGGGCTGATTTGGGCTGCCTTGCGATCAGCAGCGTTTCAGTTGCCATACCATACAGAGATGCAGTTAGTGAGTATGCTCTCAATGGTACAACGGTAGAAGTTAGAATCCTAGGACATAGGTGTGCTTTCTTCAGGGTTCGTAGAAAGTGAAGGCGCTGATGCACAATTATCTCCTTGGTCTTCTGGGTATTGAGTGCCAGGTTATTGTTTTTGCACCACATAGCTAGGTGCTGAACCTCATCTCGCTGTTTCATCCTCCTCATTGATCAGGCCCACCACTGTGGTGTCATCTGCGAACTTGATTATAGCATTGGAGACATAAACAGGGGCGCAGTCGTGGGTGAAGAGGGAGTAGAGCAGAGGGCTCAACACACAGCCCTGCGGCACGCCAGTGTTCTGGGTGATGGTGGAGGAGGAGAGACGTCCTAATTTAACAGTCTGGGGTCTGTTAGTAAGGAAGTCCATAATCCAGTTGCAGAATGAGTTGCTGATGCCAAGCTGGCCGAGCTTGGAGATCAGCTTGGAGGGGATCACAGTGTTGAATGCTGAACTGAAGTCAATGAACAGCATTCTAACATATGTATTGGGAATGTCTAGATGGGTAAGTGCCAGATGGAGCGCTGTGGAGATGGCATCCTCTGTTGATCTGTTGCGTCGGTAGGCAAATTGATACGGGTCCATTGTTGCAGACAGACATGATTTCAGCTGTGAGAGGACCAGCCTCTCAAAACATTTCGCAATAATGGGTGTCAGTGCAACCGGGCGGAAGTCGTTCAGTTCTTTGGCTGTGGACTGTTTAGGCACCGGAACAATAGTGGCAGATTTAAGACTGTTGAGTGGGCCAGAGACATGTTAAAGATGTTGGTGAAGACACCAGTCAACTGCTCCGAGCAGGATCGCAACACACGTCCGGGAACTCCATCAGGGCCAGCAGCTTTCCGAGCATTCACTCTGCCGAGGACTCTGAGGTGGAAAATTGGAGTATGTGTCAAAAGTAGAACACTTGCTGTATTGTTATGACTCATTGATCCAAATGGTTTGCTGTTTATTTTGTGTGCGGTGTATATATAATGATTCGTTGGGTTTGGGTGTATACTGTGTGCAGTGAAGTTTGCTGTGTTTATGTCAATACTATTTGCTGTGGATTGTTGTGACACTGTGTGCTTGAACTATGGGTCCGTGATTGCATAGCGATCAGCTGATTATTACAGCCAGCTGACTACCCCCTCTGCGTAGCGCTTACTGCACATGAGACTTGTTTGACTGCTAATTGATGACCAGGTGGGCATGCGACACGAGAGTTTGATCAGGCACAAGGAGGCAGGAGGGAGAGGAGGAAACACACAGGCAGCACGCCACCGGGAAAAGAGGGCTGGAGTGGGGTGCCGCGTCTGGAGAACGGGGCCTGAAGCCTGATTCCACGCATTTTAAAGCTAAGTAAAGGAAAGTCCATCTGCCGATAGCGAAGTGAGAGTGGGATATGAGTGTTATCTGCTTGCGACTTAGGAGCTCTCCCTCTCTTCTAGTGTGCGGCTGTAACCTACGCAGTGAGCCTGCCTGCAACCGCAAGACAACGTGACGCCAACGGCCGGATGAGTTTAGTTCAACACACACTAAAGCTAAGTAAAGGAAAGTTGGTTTACCTGCGTGCGTGTGTATATAATAATTGTCTACTGGGGTGCGACGGAGACTGAGAGCCTCTTTTTGTTGTCCTTAGAGTGTCAGAGTGACTGGGGCCTGCCTGTAAAAGTAAGACGACGTGGCGCCGGCTGCCATATGTGGAGTTTCACCCTACGTTCGCTATTGACAGGGTGTTTCGGAATGACTGGAGACTAAACGGACATGACACCATATGCCTAATTTCCCTATTGAACTCTGGGAGTTTTATCTTTAGCCCTGTGCCATTGGACTGAATGTTTTATGGACTCTTTGTGATATAATGTGCATATTTTATGGGGGATGTGTTGTGTAAATTTAATAAATTGTGAAACGGTCTTTCCATTCTCCAACAATGGAATCTCTTTTTATGCTGGTAGCACGAACCTCACCGTTTGTGTGACATATGCTCTCGTCCGGTGAAACAGCTGACTTAAAGGCTGCCTCTTTGTTTTCCCGGTCAAATCGAGCATATAAGTGGTTCAGCTCGTCTGGGAGGGAAGAGAGGCGGGTAGGGAAGAGTTGCAAGGGGATTTGTTGGTGATTGTATGTAGGCCTTGCCACATACGCCGGGGGTCGCAGGAGTTGAAGTGCTCTTCAATGCTTTTCTTGTAGGTGTGTTTGGCCCTGAATATTCCTTTCCTCAGGTTGGATCTGGCTGAGCTGTAGACCTCCTGGTCTCCCGACCTGAAGGCATCCCTAGCCTTGAGGAGGAGGCAAACTTCTTTGTTCATCCAGGGTTTCTCATTTGGTGGTTTCATTGAAGTTCACTGTAGTCAAAAACTGAAAAGGCAAGCCCATTTCTTGTCGGTAAAAGCTATGACCCTTGGGGCCTTGTGATCTCAACTGACACACTTCAGAGGTATAAAAATCAGTTTGCAATTTTGTTCTGCCAAAAGAAAGACACATAAATGGTGGAGGATTTTGTGCAATGGTGCAAACTCGATCACCTTCAACTCAACACTTCAAAGACCAAGGAGATGGTGGTGGATTTCCGTAGGTCTAAGCCCACTCTGCTACCAGTCTCCATTGATGGGATCAATGTGGAGGTGGTAAGCACCTACAAGTATCTGGGTCTCCACCTGGACAATAAACTGGACTGGTCAGCCAAAACTGACACACTCTACAAGAAAGGGCAGAGCATGCTGTACTTCCTGAGGAGGCTGCGTTCCTTCAATGTGTGCAGCAAGCTCCTCAGGATGTTCTACCAGTCTGTTGCCAGCGTCCTCTTCTATGCAGTGGTATGCTGGGGAGGAAGCACAAAGAAAAAGGATGCGGGGCGACTTGACAGGCTGGTAAGGAAAGCTGGCTCTGTAGTGGGAGCTGAACTGGAGTGCATCACTTCAATATCTGAAATAAGGACCCTGAACAAACTGATCAACATCTTGGACAATGAGTGTCATCCACTCCACAGCACTATTGTAAAGCAGAAGAGCCTGATCAGCTGGAGACTTCGCTCACTGCCTTGCACAACAGACAGACTGAGGAAGTCATTTGTCCCCAGGGCCATTGAACTGTTCAATGCTTCACTTAAGGGAAGAGGAGAGATAGACTTCTCCGCATAGTCTGTCTGCCTCTTCACCCCCTCCAAGTTTGGATACTGTCTCTCCACTAGCCACTTTTTACCACTGTGGGAGAGATAGAACTAACGACTGGCCTTTGGCCGTAGCAACCATCCATGTAGAACTATAACGGCAGTTTGTCCTGCAAGTTGAGAAATTAGTTGATATGTGTCGGAAGAAATTAGTTCTACAAACAAGACAGTTTTAGCCATTAAAATGTTTAAATTGTAACAGGAAATCAACACAACGCAAGTGGCAACAGTGGAATAAGCGGGATAATGGACTCCACGGTGGTCTGTTCACAGAAAGTAATGCACTTACGAGGTTTAAACGGGGGTTTTACAACCTCGACCGTGCATTAACTTCTGTAAACAGACTACCGTGTCGTCCATTATCCCTTACTTATTCCACTGCTTGGCTGAATTTCCCACTGTCCTACGTAATTTAGAACGACCATTAACCGTATGTTATTTGCACACCTATGAAGTAGATCCATTTTTTTGGCCGTATCACACTTGTATATTAATTCGCCGAACTCGTGAAGTTTAAATGAACCGTCACGTTGCACCTGAGCTGTAAAATGCAGACGTTCAGAACATTGCAACATTGTAGCATATGACGGAGGTGGCTTTTAGCTAGATGGATGACAGCAGAGTAAGTAAAATAGTGATGTTTCAAAGCTAAGGACTTACTCATTTGCACCATCACCATGACACTCACTCACACAGAGCACCTTACCTTACCTTACTATGCACAGAGAATTACAGGCTCAGTCCCTGCCTCAGTCATTGCAAGCGCCTCTTTCATACCTGTCAACACTCCCGTTTTTCCTAGGTTCTCCCGTATTTCAAGGTCATCTCCCAGCACCCTCCCGTTTTGTTATTTCTTCCGGAAAACTCCCGTAATTTGCATGGCCATCAAACTTCATTTTAAAATCATTGATCCATTCATTTTTTTCTATTAGTCTGACATCTCCCAGGTTGCCAGATTGTGTATGAAATACACCCTACACATACACGATCACTTAGATTCAATTTCAACCGTTTTGTCATAGGCTAAAACCAGGCAACCCAAAACCCAATTAAGGAAGCGGGTGCCGACTGTGCAGCCTGAGTCTCGTCGTGCAAGCAGGCTAGTTGAATGGCCTAGGCCTACTCCAGAACTAGCTGTAGTGAAATTGTTGGGAATTGAATTGATTAACACATCACATAAACTGTGAGTGTTGTTGATACACTGAACTTGTGCACTCGGAACCAAATCTGACAGCTGCAGCTTTGGAGTTTTGGAAGTAGGCTGCAGGCAGGCAGCTGGTGGATACATAACTGGCATACGTAAGGTAATGGTAAGGTAAAAACAACGACCGAAATGCAGTGTTGAAACACGTGTATGAAACGTATTAAATATGCAAACACAGATCCGGTATAAACACTGACCCCCTCCCCAAAAAAAACTCCTGTTTTTGGAAAGCTAAATGTTGACAGGTATGCTCTTGATTAATCACCCACTATGTGGATACTGTTTTTAGAATTGATTTAGATTAAGTGTTATTTAGTATAATTTGAATTTTAGTATTAGTATATTCTTTATCTTCTACTGTCCTTATTGCTTAGTTGTGTTTTTTATATTATATACTTTTAATTACTTTTTTCTGCTGTTAGTGAATGTGTGTGTGATGTCTGTATGCTACTGAGACCTTGAATTTCCCCTGGAGATCAATAAAGTATCTATCTATCTAAATGAGTAAAGGTGTCAATTTTTTTATCTTTTATCCACCTCTAAATTGTGTTTTTCCACCTTTTAATAAACCATTCTAAATTAAGCTTATGTCGTTTTACAATTGTTTTCAGTTTCATATTGTTAGTTTCATATTGTTGAACCTGACCTGCGCAAAACAGTTTATCCATATTGCACTGCATTATGGCGTCAGTGACCAATCGGCTTGCGGCAGTCAGCATCCAAGATTAGTCTCATGGCATGTCATGTAAACGAGTTTGGATAATGAATGGATTTTTTAAATGCACTGATTGTCATTCTGACATACTGACATTTTTGTTCTCTTTATTGTGACTTAATAAACTTTACAGACTTTAACCATATTTATTCTTTCTGGAGTTAACAATGAATTTAGATTAATGTAGGGTTAATGATTGTGTGGCCTATGAGGGAACACAGGGATGATACCCTTGGTACCATCAAATGGTAGCCTATAGCAGTGTTTCTCAAAGTGTGGTCCAGGGACCACTGGTGGTCCACAAGCTATTCCAAGTGCATGGTCCGCAAGCAGACCTGGTAAAATATAATATCTAGATGAGTTGTTTGCAATATTAAACCAACGTGTATGTAAATCCAAACAGTTCTGCAACACTGTCTATGTAAGTTATGCCAGTTTAGATCATACGAATCCTCTGACACAATAAGCAAGGCCTGACGACAAAGTTAGAGAAGCATGCCTTTTGTGTTATTTTGGCTTGCCATATTACTCTCCCTCTGTTTCAGTAATCTGAAGCGGAAACCACTAAATTCCCAGAGGCATAAATGGCATCAGTTAACATGATGTTACAGTATTTAGATTAGATTAGATTCAGCTTTATTGTCATTTAGCAGAGTACAGATACAGAGCCAATGAAATGCAGTTGACATCCAACCAGAAGTGCAAAAAAGTATTAAATACCAAGTGTCATACACACAAAGAATCACACTTTGTTTGAGGTGAAGTGTGTGTGTGTGTGTGTGTGTGTGTGTGTGTGTATGGGCCTAGTATGGGCTAGGTTGATGCAGGCTCTTGAGACTAACATACCTAAGCATTTTGTCATCTTGGGTGCAACGGTTCAGGTAGTTATTTAGCAAAAACTGCATTTTTCAGGTTTTGGGGGGGCCTAGTGAGGTGGGGGAGTGGCCACCAAGTTTCATGTTACCTGGTGTTTCAGTAATACGGAAATCATTGACCAAAATTGATGACAGAAAAAGGGAAAAAAAGAAAATGTATATTTTAAATTACTTGTTGATTCTTTCTGTGGATCTTATTGAGCACTGAGGATGCAATCATTGCTAGTTTTTTCATAATTACTATTTCAATTGTTTCATATCAAAATTCACTACTTAAGTTTGTGTTTTATGTAGCCTAGTTTGTGTAGGACTGGTTCAGACACGTCACATCCATAACGTGAAAACGGCACATCCATAACACCAGTTTTCCCTACATAATACAAAACGACGAATACTTTCAAAAACACACTTTTTGTGTTCATTCAAGTCTCCTTAATGCTACATATACTGTATCATGGTTTCGGCAATTTCCTTAAAAATTCACAGAGAAAACCTGTAATCTCTCATAATGTCACGTCCATAACACTGATAAAATGCCATATATTCTTAGGATGTATGATTATGAAATTTGAGGATTTGTCAGTATTCAGAGGACAGGGGTTACATTAAAAGTAATGCTAATTAATTCACTGTTACTAATTTTGTCCATGCTCTAAGGCATTTTGTTTAGCAATATGAGTCCAACTAATGTAATGTTGGAATTTCCCTTTACATAAAGCTACTTTGCTATATTGACATAAATGACTGCCACACATTTCTTTTAAAGCATATAGCTATAAAGGAAGAAGTTGGTTCCAGGAGTAGGCTATGGCATAATTACCCCTCCTCTCTTGTAAGCTACTGTTATGTCACACTCCCCATCCTCCAGAGGCACAAGGAGTCATAGCTCCATCTAATCCGGTGCAGTGTGTCTTCAGAGATATCTGAAGAGACATCCATGGTTCAAAGCAATATTGTGCAGAATACAACATGCTTCAAAGAATGCTCACATATGGAGTTGCATGATCCTCTGTACATAAGTACATAAATCAAAAAGGCATGCACTCCATTAATGTCCAGGTGGTTTGCGACACACACTACAGGGTGACCAGTGTTTTGCAAATTACCCAGAGTTAGCAATGGACAGTTTTATTCTGGCAAACTCATCTATCCCTGCAGTCTCTTCAGGGAGATAATCTTTTGAACGGTTGGCTGTTAAGAGACAATGGATATCCATTACATGGCTAATGACACCGTACATTACACCCACCACAGAAGCAGAACATGCATAAAACAGAAAATTCACAAAGGTTTGAGTATCGAGAACATCAGGGATGCTGAAACAGCATTTCAGGTGCTTGTTTTGGTACACTGCACATACACACACACACGCACACACACACACTTTTGTTATTTTTCATTCATGGTTATTGGCAGGGTGCTTTGGCGGTTTTGATTATTGGGCGGATTACAATCACCCATCCCACACGCACAAAAAAAAAAAAAAAGTAGAGATGTAACAGTGCTTCTACTTTCCACCCCTGGATTGGTGTGACAACAAAGTACGTGTCAGCAACCAACTACTCTGGTGGCTCTGTCAAAAGCAAACAGGAGAACTAGTGAAGCAGAGCTTTTAATAAAGATTGTGATAAGGCTCTTTTTATTTAGAATCTTTGCTTCAAAGATCTCCCAAGCTCTAATAAGTTCTGCACAACTTCCACTAAGAATTTGATGTTGTGTGTGTCACTTGACTTTGCGATTGATGCGAAAAGACACAGGGATTCAATCAGAGTGTCCAGAGTGTTCTGAAATCTGATTGGAATCACATTTTAATCCACCTCCAAAAGTGGTTTGAGTCAAATAGGGATAACATTCATGCAATCTGAATGCTAACGATTGGACCTCAGACTGTGGGCCAACTCAGAGTATGATGGTGCATAGTCTACTCATGTACTATAGGACGTAGGCTAGCCTATCAAAGACGTTCACAGAAAGACAGCTGTATTCCTAAAAGCAGACTCATGTGATTTCTCCCTTTTTCAGGGGTGTAGGCCAACACATGCAAGCCTCATTATTTACCTGTCAGTAGGCCTACACAAACAAACAATTTGAAAACAGATGTCTTTTGGGGTGACAACTTTCATTATCAAAGCTTTAGCAGAAGTGGAGGAATACCAAACGCTGGTGAGATGGCAGCTAATTAAGTTGTTTCACAAAGCCTACCTGTAATCAGAGACTGTTTAGAGCAGTGGTCCCCAAACCTTTTCTTCCGAGGGCCAGCTCACTATGCCTGGCTCTAAGAGAGGGCCAGAGACTCACCTTAGTTGAATATTCCATTATATTTAATCATAGGCTACTGCAATTTAATACTATTGTTAGCTGTGTTTATATTGCAATCATTCCATATCAGTATAAAATGTAGCTCAAATGAAATAATACTAGTAAAAAAATAGCATTCCCAAAAGTATTAGTAGGGAGTCCCAAAAGTGTATTTTATTCAAAATGTGTGAACTCTGAACTCTGTGTCTTTGCATACACAGCTCAAGTTGTGAACTAGCAATATCCTACAAATAATTCGAGGTTCTCAAACTATGAGAGTTTTATGAAGTGCTGGCAAAAACATCTGTAATGACCACTTTCACTCACCTGATGAGAACTTTGTGAATTGTGAATTTGTATGAACATTTGAACGAGTGAATAAAAAATAGAAATAATTATCCCAGAAAGTCCCAGAAATATGACTTGAATAGAAGTTAGTTAGTTATTAACAGTTAATTGATAAACTTTTAGAATACTTTGAGCACTGATGCAGTCAGCGCCTCTTACCTTGTTTGCAGGTACATGTAGGCCTACATTTCATTCCGTTTTCGATGGAAAACGCGAAACAGCGCCAAAACAACCACTAGTGGACAAAAAGAGTATTACATGTGAACTGTTAAGACTCGCCATAGAGAATGAATGGGGGAAATTACGGAGGTTATAGTTTGACGATGTAGTCCCATGCGGGCCAGATGCTATACGGACATGTTTTGGGGGGCCACCCAAAATGAGGTGGCGGGCGGGCCGTAGTTTGCTGACCACTGGTTTAGAGCCATAGAATAGGCCTATGTAGCGCAAAATATAATTTAGCCTACTTTATATTCTATTTGTGCATAGTCACTGTCCCACACATTCTTTAACAATTATGACTAATGGTTGGTGTAGACCCCGTTTATCCATGAGGAGGACCAGAAAGAAACAACTCTTTTAACTTTCCAACACAAGCCACATTTGACAACTGTTTTCCATCAAATACCAGAATCAGATGCGGCTGTTTTGACCAAGCATGTCAACGCTTACAAGGAATGTAGCCAGTGGCGCAAAAAGTGGGTATGCGCTATATGCAGCGCATATAGGGGCGTAGCTCCATATAGGGCGCCAAAGCGATGGTAAAAAAATTAAATAATATATTTGGTATTTTCTATATGTAGCTACTGCTGTCCGTTTCTGAATCATTTCAACATTTTCTCAATGTTCTATAACATTTTAGAGGACTAACAGAGAGGGAAAAGCAGATGGCATGTCAAGGGATGCAACAGAAGTTAAATAAGTGGACGGTGAAAGGCAACAGGTAGTATTTAAAGTGATGACGTCTGTACTTGGAGGCTTGCAAATATGAATGTTAACAGACTAACTAGCGTTTGTTAAGCATAATGCCGATTGAAACATAGCCTATTCCATTCAGATAGCTAGGTGGTTACCATGCTCATACTACACTTTTAATGGCCAACTGCAAACAGAAATGTCATGCTAGCAGCAACTCATTACATGTTTCCATATTTAACAATGAAGGCTCCTTGTAATAACTTAATATGTGTTTGTCAATGTGGTGCAAACAAACAAGGCTAGAGTGCCTATCAGCCTTATCCATTGTGAGCAATAGCTGGCAAAACGTTATGAGAACCATTTAGACTCTCTTAAAGGGCAATGCACCATTTATCAATACGTATAACATCAAGTTAAACATCAAATTGGCAGCATTTTTCTTTAAAAACATATTCAATAGACACTAATGCACAGTAATAGTGTAAATTATTGGCCTTTTTGTTTTGCTTTAGTTGTTTGTGTGTTTTTTTTTTTTTTTGGGGCGATATGATAAGCAGAACCAGACTGTGGCTCGGTTAGAGGAGCACAGGCATGTTTGCGACCAGCTGCAGAAGGGTCCTACTCACCAATGCGGAAGACGTGACAGATTGGAAAGCCCTACAAGGGAGGAAAAAATCAACGACTACAAATTGGACAATATTAACTGTTTAGCCGTTATTTTGTTATAAACAGTAAATACAGCAGTAACCGTCAGCATGATTTTGTTGGAGATAAATAATCGGATCATAGAAGAAACAATATCTCTTAAATTTGAGAGCGCATCCAACGGGTGAGCAATGAAGTTAGCAATTTGGATAGTCTGAGCTAACCTTTCCCAGCTAACATATTTCACAATTTAGACACTGTTTATGTTTTTCACACGGTTTTAGATTTGTGTATGTGCACCATTCCCGTCGTATGTGTTGTGTACAATCTAGCGCTCATTGTCATTGTTAAATTGTGTTGCATTTGTTGAATCAAGCTGTTTCGTGTGGCATTCAAGGATGGGGTGTGTCAGCCTTTCGGTCACGGAGAATTTCCAAATCTAACATAATAGCGTTACTTTTTCTGTAGCCATCCCGTACTATTTTTTTATACGCATTAATTTCCATTTAAAAGTTCTGTCATTTACTCTCTTTTACCCCGTGTCTTCTGGTGGCAGCAATGGTGAGGGGACGTAATTGTTTTATCGCTTGACGTTTAGCTAGCTAGTTATGCAGTTAGCTAATGAAACATTAGCCACTCTTTAAGGCTAACGTTAGTTTCGGTGAATCCATTTGAACCTGTCAGTGACTGACCGATTTGTCTCTGTCTCTCTTGATGCATACGTGCACGTTTATTTTGAATCGACGTAAAGATAGCAAGGGTTGGATGCATTTGCATATATCCAGCTAGCTGTCGATAAGTCAGCGGTAACTGTTAGCTAGCTAGCTAAGTGGCTTCCGGGGCTTAATGTTGGTTCATCATCCAGCTTTTTTCCTGGACAGGTTTCGTTAATATGTAGGGCATTTGATAGCTATGTTCTGGAAAACCTCTTGAGTATACCATGTCAAATTGTAATAATCATTTACTTAACTTCGGACAGCTTTTCGCAGCTCTGCAAGCAGTGACATGCACCACATAGTTTGCTACCTCCCTCTGTTATGGAACAACCATTTCCGCATTCACCAGTTCCTTTCCCTTTACTGAACCTTATCAAGTTCTTACAGTGCAAATCCACGCCCAATATTAGACGAGAATCTCCTTGAATCTGCAAGGATGGCAAGACTCCTTTATAGAAGACTCTACGGTTATCCATTCTGAGTATCTGCAGATGGAAAGACCACTTCAGAGCTCTTGCTGCTGCAGCGTTTTATGTGCTGACTCAAAAGACTCCTTTGTAAAATAGTTGGAACCGCTGCACTCTCAAGCAGCAGGAAGTTGAAATAGGTCCAAAAAAAGCAAAGTTGGGTGGCACCACAATATCCTCAATTCTGAACTCTGTAGCCATGGGCAACAACTCTGGACAGTCCTAACCCAATGTTTTAGGTGACAACACACTAGAAAATATTTTCCCACTATGCAGAATAAGTAGGGTGTATGATGGAGAGCACGGGTGCTAGTGGTTGCACAGCATTGCCTCTTATAACTGTTTTTTTTTCCTTACAGGAACAAGCCTGAGGCAGTAGAAGTTACATTTGCAGGTTTGTTGCTGAGTCTGAGTTCAAACACCCATCACAGTCTCTCCAATTATTATACTGTGTGTCCTTATATTATAGGCCTTTTCACACAGAGATTACGCTAAATTTGCGGGAAGAGGAGACGTCTTTTTGCGCCAAAGTGTGTCTGAAAACGAGGTGAAAATTTGCCGGCCTGCTGATCTGTTCACATGATGCGGCATTTTGGGGAGCCAGGAGGCAGGATCAGCTAGCAAATTAAAATGTGACGTGCAACAGGGGGCGTGTAGAGTGATAGTCGTAGGCCTTATTATGCGTGGGCCTTCAGATGCAGCAGGTGTGTGATTTCCAAAACCATGGCGGGAGAACAGACTGCACTTTGGTTAGCTTGCATTTGTACTACCCTACAAATGCAAGTGAAGTTGCTTTGCTGTTGCTTAGAATGTTAGATTCTTGCGATCGATGTCTTCAGACAATAAAAAGTAATTTGAAAGGGAAATAGAAGAGAAGAGTTGCCCCGTGCGTTGGCCGTGATTCCCCTTTTGAAAATCAGAGGTTCACAGGCTACTGTGGCCTTGGTCAGTGGCGCCTCCAGCCGTTATCCTGTACGCACTGTGCGTACAATTTTTCAACGCTTTATTCATGAAATCATTCAATATTAGAACAATAAAAATAGCTTGTGTACTGTCTTAATTGAAACATGCTTCGTGCACAAATGATAGCCTAGGGCAAAGAGAGAGCTGGATTTTAGGATAGCCTATTATGGCAACCGATTGCATTCCGAGCTACAGTCAACTATAGCAGGCATTAAATGACTGGAGACTTTGTGAATTTAGAGATTGACATAATGTGCTGTCTCTGCTATTGCTGCTTTTGATCAGTTAGATTTATTTGCAATCTCCTGGTGGGCTGGACATAGCATCGAAATGCCCGCCCAGATTCCCCTTTCCGCCTTGACCCATTCACACTGGTGCCGGAACGAAAAAACTCGGCAAAATGTCTAGGGGGCTTGCTATTAAATTTGGCGAGACACTTTGTCCCGCCGTTCAGTCTCGGTCTAGTCGAAAGGGACAGTCATTCCGCGATTCTGGTACATAAAATCGCGGCGATTTTGGCAGTGTGAAAAGGCCTATTATTGTAGTGGTTGACTACTTTTGTGGGACCATTTAGTTTACCATAGACATTGAATGTTTTTGCTGTTAAGCTAGGTTTTGGCTTTTCAACAAGCCCCTATAGTCTCCATATTGACCAGTGATGGCTGTCAAGTTGTCTTATTGCTGTCCTAATTCTGTGATCTTTTTTTTTTTTTTTTTTTTTTTTTTTTGCCAGACTAATAATCAACATTTATTTTACCCTCAACAGATTTTGATGGGGTCCTTTACCATATCTCCAATCCAAATGGGGACAAGACCAAATTGATGGTCAGCATTTCGCTGAAGTTCTACAAGGAGTTGCAGGACCATGGAGCAGATGAGGTATCGTGGTCCACATTATAATTTTAGATTATTTATAGCAGGTGGTATTTGACATTTTTGTGTTTTTCTTATGGTTACCTTTTCAAATAAGAACCTGACCAGCAGCCTTTGCATGTATGTACATTGTCAGTGGTACTATATATCATGAGTAAATGTATCTCCAAGAAGTTTGATCCTTACACTTCTTAAAACTGATGATTAGTTTTTGTTTTCATTCTTGCCGTCTGTCATTAGTTGCTGTCTGTGTCATGAGGTGGTTTTGGCACCATATAGGGGAGTAAGCAGGCCCTGTGGTTTCTCAGTGAAACAGGAAGTCAGGGTGACTCACCTCTGATGTAGGAAGTAATGGGCTTCTAAAATAACTGGCTGCGAGCATCGCAAAGTTCCTCAGCTCAGCTTGTGCTACATGCACAGAGGAGCTCTTGTGACTTGATCCCATGGCTCGGACATGCTTTTTTTTTCTAAGCGATGTGATCAGTCACGATCATCTCTCTTTCACATCCAAATGAGAATTCAAATTTCCCTCAACCACCACTCTGGTGTTTGAATGAGCCACACGGGGTCAATGCAAAACAGATGAAAATGTGGAAGTGGCCAGAGTAGACGTGGGGCCCGTCCCGTGGCACCCATGATGTGATTTTGTTGCTTCTGTTGTGTTTCATCACTCATCTCAAAGTTCTGAATCATGTAAACAATTTATATTTTCACGCTCATACCTAAACTTCAGGTTTATGGGAATGTCATGTTGAAGACTATTTGATGAAAATGTGTCCTGATGCTTTCTGTGACCGATTTCCTTGTTTTGTTTTGTTTTGTTTTGTTTTGTTTTAGCTGCTGAAGCGGATGTATGGAAATTACCTGGTGTCACCTGAGTCAGGTACATGTCAGTTACTGGAAGATGTCCAGACAGATACATGCACAGCAACACATTACTGTACGTACACACCGCCACCGCCGACAAGCATCCTTCACAGGGCGGCCAGAGCTTCTTTTGCAGCTCAAGTCGGCGGCGATGTGTACGTACAGTTGGCTCAAGCTGCACAAACAAAAAGTGAAATTGAATAAGACTGATTACTTGTACATCAAAGAAAATCGTCTGATTTAGATCCTGTAAGCAATGTAAGCAATGTTCTCCATGTTGTCTGACGGCGACCTAGGTTTTACTCACACTAACCTGCTATTTTATATATGTATCTCTCAACACTCTGTCCCTACATTCTCCCAGTTGTCTTAAAACTAGTTATATATTTTGGATTGATTGACCATGTTCCCCTTTTGTGTCACTGTCAGGGTACAATGTGTCCCTGCTCTATGACTTGGACAATGTGCCCTCTAACAAAGAGGAGGTGGTCCACCAAGCAGGCATGCTGAAGAGGAACTGCTTTGCCTCTGTGTTCGAAAAGTACTTCAAGTTCCAGGAGGAGGGCCAAGAAGGCCAGAGCAGAGCTGTGGTCCACTACAGAGATGATGAGACCATGTAGGTGGCGGCTCCTGTAGCAGGAGAAAGCTTTTCAAAACAGCAGTTCAAGTCAAGTCTTTTGTCATCACAGACAGAACACAGAGGGATGATTCTTGTGTGTCCTCAGGACCATGATATGGCATACATGCATACAGACAGACAAAAGAAACCAAAAAAGCATAATAAGACAACTATAGGGTTCCCACGGGTCATGGAATTTTAGAAAGTCTATTCCAGAAATGGAAAGTCAGGGAATTTGATCATTCTTGGGGCAAAGTAATGGAATATCAGGGAATTTTGTTGTAGCAGTATTTACTTGCCGAAATACATTAATACAGACATATTTCCCCGCAGAATTGGTGTATATCTGGTTATTAGCTTTACTGCTTGTTTGAGTAGTTGTGGTTAGCCCAACTTTGTTTATTCAATGCCCATTTATTCATCTCCCACTCTAAAAAAGTAAAATATTTTTGAACGCTCTGCGGCTGCTCTGAAATCTTTGGTCGGTATATTGTACCCATTCATTATATAGTAGGTTATGAAATTTCAGTTTTTTTGTCAGGGAAAAGTCATGGAATTTTACATTTGACTGAGAGTGGGAACCCTGCAACAAGACAAGATATTTTGAAGTAAATGAATAGGGTGACATATCAGTTAAACCATAGGTTTGCCCTTCTGACCCCTATTATAAAATGACCGTGGTCTGTCCAAGTGACCGAACCCTGCTTTGTTTTGAGGCGTAACTGAAGTGGAGTGCTGTGATTTCAACCAAGCAAACCTCTGTTCTCACGCATTAGTTTCTCCTTTGGTTCTTCCCAGGTACCTTGAGGCAAAGAAAGACAGAGTCACCGTGGTCTTCAGCACAGTGTTCAAGGATGATGATGATGTCGTCATTGGGAAAGTGTTCATGCAGGTTTGTTTTTTGACATGGTGTTAGAAAAGCCGAGCAGCGAGGCATTTGCTATGTTCAAACAAGTCTATTTGCTGTTTTCATCACAAGCAATCCAGCAGCCTTTAAGTCTTTCTGAGTGGCTGTGATTGGCAAATACAGTCAATTGGGTTTGGAATTTGTTTAAATTTGCTTATTAAAATTTGCTGATATGTTAGTGTTTGGACAAAAACAAGCTTATTTTTCCCCATTGACTTTTCTTCTTGTATGGGACTATGACATCATAATGGGCTAATTAACTTGATTTGCACCTGTATCAACTTCCAGTTGCTCAACTAGGTCCCATCAAAAAGCTAGTTAAACTGATTGCACCTGTATCAACTGCTTTCTGCTCAATTAGGCCAACTTTCTCTGTGTATCTCCATTCTACAAGGATATAAGGCACATTCCATCCAACTTTCTATCCATTCATCCTCTTCAAACCATTCACTCATCTACCCATTAAACTATCCCATCAACATCCATTAAACAATCTGCCTATCAACATCCATTCAACTTTCTGTCTATCAACATCCATTACACTATCTACATTTAACTTTTAAACTATATACTCTGTCTCAGGCTTTAAACATACAATCTGGCTCTACAGATCCTGTTAAACTATTTCCTCTGCCCACAACTGTTTCAAAATAAATGTCCTCACTACAATAATTCACTATTAAATAATTTAACTATTTAAACTACTCAACTATTTAACTGTTCAGCCATTTCAACTGTCAGTTGTTATCAACTATGACTTCTGCCAACTGTTATCAAATAAAAGTTTGTTTTGCATTTTATGTTAATATAAACATACTGTATATTTTCATGCACTGGTAATTTCCTCGAAATTACATTTTCTAGTTATTCTTCCCACCAAATTTCTGCGTATAATTCAGCTTCTACCGTTTAACGTAGAAACTTCGTTCAAACTTTGTTACATAGGTCTTGAAAAGGAGACTTGAGGAATGTATTTTTCACTTTTGTAAACTTTATACTTTTTGAGATATTAATAAAAAAACAAGCTTATTTTTCCCCATAGACTTTGTATGGGGACTATGACATCATAATGGGCTAATTAACTTGATTTGCACCTGTATCAACTTCCAGCTGCTCAACTAGGTCCCATCAAAAAGCTAGTTAAACTGATTGCACCTGTATCAACTGCTTTCTGCTCAATTAGGCCAACTCTCTCTGTGTATCCATTCTACAAGGATATAAGGCACATTCCATCCAACTTTCTATCCATTCATCCTCTTCAAACCATTCACTCATCTACCCATTAAACTATCCCATCAACATCTATTAAACAATCTGCCTATCAACATCCATTCAACTTTGTCTATTAACATCCATTACACTATCTACATTTAACTTTTAAACTATATACTCTGTCTCAGGCTTTAAACATACAATCTGGCTTTACAGATCCTGTTCAACTATTTCCTCTGCCCACAACTGTTTCAAAATAAATGTCCTCACTACAATAATTCACTATTAAATAATTAAACTATTTAAACTACTCAACTATTTAACTGTTCAGCCATTTCAACTGTCAGTTGTTATCAACTATGACTTCTGCCAACTGTTATTAAATAAAAGTTTGTTCTGCATTTTATGTTAATATACAGTATGTTTATATTTTCATGCACTGGTAATTTCCTCGAAATTACATTTTCTAGTTTAATTAATTAATTGAGTTTGGAATTGGTTTAAATTTGTTTATTAACATTTGCTGATAAGATATGTTAGTGTTTAGACAAGTACAACTGTTGTATCACTCAGTGATTGTAAATCACTTCTTACCACATTATGACTGTTTTAATATCAGTCTACCACACCTCATTTAATTAATGTGGTCACAGTGTCAGTTTGATTGTCTGACTTCAGTTCTCAGGCTTTCTTACGGCATGCTTTGTGAAAGCTAGGTCACACAGTTGTTGACCTCATCCACCTTTGAAGCACTCTTCCCCTGTCATTGAATCGTGCTCTTGCTCCTGGTGTTACCTGCTGTGCTGTTCTGAGACGTCTCCTTGTGTCTGTGCAGGAGTTTAAGGAGGGCCGGCGTGCCAGCCACACGGCCCCCCAGGTGCTCTTTAGCCACAGGGAGCCTCCCCTGGAGCTCAAGGACACTGACGCCGCCGTGGGAGACAACATCGGTTACATCACATTCGGTGGGTTCTGTTAACTGTGCTAGGAGCCTGATCAGTTCTGCATTATCTCTCTGTAGTGCATGCTTTGGTATTTTCAGTGACTGAGCTAATAACAATATACATTGTTAAAGGTTGTATCAGCGATTTCAGGCCCAAAAAAGGCCCAAACATAAATGATCACATCCATCTAATCTTTCCTAACGATCCATTAGCTCTCTGCCCCATAAGCAGGCCGTCAAAAAAACGCGTCTCTGTAGGCAGCCTAAGCTCCGAGATCTGTACACAAAAACAATTGCTACAAACAACGGTTGGCAACCCACTCAAAGGCAAAATAAAGTGTTTCAACCGACGAGATGCACGCTTAGGCGAGTTTTATTTGCACGGGAGGGAGGGGGAGGGAGTAGCGAGAAGGGACGTATCCCCGCTATCACTGATACAACCTTTAAATACAGTGTAAGCTCCTCTTGGCATATGTCTCTGGCTTTACTCTAGTCACTCATTCAAAAGACTTACTGGTTCCCTTTGGAAGTTGTTACATCAAACAAACTGTGTGACTACCAAGCTGGGAGGCGGATTCACCTGTGACCGGTGTTCCATCGCTGTGTGTCTGCCTGTCGTATTTGCTGTTTACCCAGTGGCTTGTCAAAACAATGCCACACCCTTTCAAAACAAACCCCCCAAGCAGACAGACATAGAAAGAGCAGTTGGTAGCAGGTGATTTTGCACAGCCAGCAAGCCACAAACCGACAAAACTGGTGACTGGTGGAGACTGACTTTCACTCCCGGATTTTTGTGCTAAGCTATGGTAGTTATTGTATATGAAGGGAATCCTGATCAGCCTGAAAATACTTCTCTCTTTCTTTTCGATAGTTCTGTTTCCTCGTCACACCAGCGCCAATGCCAGAGACAACACCATCAACCTCATCCACACCTTCCGCGACTATCTGCATTACCACATAAAGTGCTCCAAGGTATGTGTGTGACCAACAGAGCGAGCTTTACAGCTCTTGCCCCCCAAGAGTGGCGGTCACTGGTTTTGTTCTCATTTGTAATCAGTGAGTGGGCTCTGTATACAGTCTGTGAGTAATGCTCAGGCTGCATACATCCTGCTCATTCATCTCTTTTGTGGGGGTGTGTATGTATGCCTTTTAAACACTCCACAGAGTTAATGTGTGAGCTCAACTATGAGGCCTTGTTTTCTTTAAACTTGCTCATTGGTGGGGTCATAACGTGTGTGTGTGTGTGTGTGTGTGTGTGTGTGTTTTCTCTCTGCACAGGCCTACATTCACACACGCATGAGAGCTAAGACCTCTGACTTCTTAAAGGTTCTGAACCGCGCCCGTCCCGATGCTGAGAAGAAAGAGATGAAAACTATCTCGTGAGTACATTCAGTGTGTGCCCTGCCTGAAATTAAGCTTGCCTCTGCAGGCTGTTAAGATGGCTGCGGTTTGCTTGCACAAGCTGGAAATGGCATGCGTTCAAGAACTAATGAATATTAGAGGTTGGCAGGCAAGCACAGCACCTCAGGACATTAATGTGTGAAGAAAAAAACATGGGAAACAAGTTGTTCTTCTCCCCTTAAGATTCAAAATTGTATTTTAACTTTGTGGATGTTCAACCTGACTTGCTAAACCGACATCCTATGGCAGACATTGCTAGCACATGTATGATTTGGTCAATATAACAAGTCTTGGGTCAGAAGTAGCTTCTTTCTTCTGTATATTTTTTGTGATGTCATGGTCCAAATTGAAGAGCTTTTCTTAATTACTATGATCTATGGGACCAAGCAACAACACATTCTTGAAAAACAGTGCTGTTATCTCCACCCTATCATTTTATTTGCTTCTGAGGGGCGTTTGAGATGCATTGGCCATTTTTTAGCATTGATGTTCCTCCCAAGTGTTTTTATTATTTTCTTTATTTTAATTTAAATATTGAATCACTTAAACCACTTTTAATTATGCTCTGAGGTCAAAATCTGATGCCCATGTTGATTGTATCCATGCAGGGGTAAGACCTTCTCTCGCTAAGGATGCGTGCGCAGACTTGAACACGCTTGGGGACATGGCGAGACACGCATCCGCAGTTCCATGCCTCACTGGACTAGATCAAACTCCCTCTCTCTGGCCAGTGCTCTGGGTCCTCCAAGAGAAGTTCACGCTTCACAAGGGAGGACTACAATTTGTTGCTTTGCATTCCTTGGATAAATATTTGATGCAATTATATGACAATATGAACAAATGAATTTTTTGATACAGTATGACCTTGTATTCCATTTGGTACTCTTGCCTTGCATTCTTTCTTAGATTGTGTTTGTTTTAACAACGCAGTATTCACCAGACCTGCTACTCTCATCCTATTCGCTTTAAATCACCTGTCCCGTTTTGGAATCATGTGATGGTAAAGAATAAACCAGTCTTGTTACAAAAATGATGTGTGACCTTTTTTTTCTTTTCAAAATGCGACTGCAACTTAAAATTATGAATTCTAAATGTTTAAACATCTGACAAAAGTGAAAGCCTGTATTGTTTTCATCAGCATAAGATTCTTAAGAAGATTGTATATTAGAATAGAGTAACTATACTATACTCTCATTTGAATATCAAATAAAGTTCAACAAAAGACTTGAGATTTGAGGTGCTTTATTTATTGAAGTTATCATGTCGGTCAATCTCCAGAGACATCAGATTCCTGAGGGGGATCAGGCACTTGGGGAATGCAGAGGGTGTGGTGGTGGGGGAAGGAGAAGAATGTTGAGTTGGGTGGAGCTGGCTGGTGACATTCCCTCTATTCTTCCTCATCTGGGGCGGCCTCGTCCTCTGCTGGTGGGCTGTCGGAGAGCTGTCCCTCTTCTGCTTCACCCCCCTGCTCTGACTGTTGCTCCGCTGTCTCACTCTCCTCTCCCCTCTCCTCCTCCTCTTCTTCTTTCCTCTCCTCCTCCTCAGCCTCTTTCCTCTCCTCCTCCTCAGCCTCTTTCCTCTCCTCCTCCTCCTCTTCCTCAGCTGGAGTGACACTCTGTGGTGCCGCCCACTCTTGTTCTTCCTCCTCTACCTCGTAGGTTTCATCAGCTTGTGTGAGGAAAGTCTCACGCTCGTTCTCAGAGACAACCTCCCCATCCACCATCTCCTGGCTTATGATGAGAACCTTCTTAAGACTGGCTGGGGGTGGAGCTGGAAAGACAATAGGCATGTCTCAGACTGGGAGTGGGGTTAGAGAGAGAGATACTCATTGTGTAATATACCTTCACCTCATCTCTTATCTGATCAGACATGATTTGGCTTGTTATATCCTTATTTTGAGAGCCATCCATTCAGTTTGCCTCCACTCTTAGAAAGAAACTTGTCTCTGACAAAATATTTGTCATGCAGAACATATATTCAGTTGTCTCCAATCCAAATTATGTTTTTTTTTAGCACAAACAGAACTCCTGTACAGAGGCAAGTTGATGATAGCTTTTGCAAAATCTTTTTCAGAGTTTTGCAGATCTTTTTTCTAAGAGTGCAAGTCACTTGTATAATAATAATAATAATAATAAAAAAGATCATAAAATAACAATGTTTTTGATAAAAGAATGTTGCCAATCTAAAATAAACCTTATACGTCATTTGGTATAGTACATTCATGACGAAGAGAAATAGTACCCATTGAAGCTTGCACTTAGCATGCAGATTTGGGCAGTAGAGATCCAGCTACCGTAGTGGTAGTGAAAGGTAGTGGTAGTGAAAGTTAACATGGAAAACAATTGATGTGATTGGGCTCAGTGCATGCTAGTAGTGGGTTAGCCACAGCGACAAACAGAAACGGCTAAACTTGCGGCACTTCTATGTGTCACAGTACTTACCAGCCTGCAATGCCTGTTCTAAAGAAAAATCCACTCTGTGGGGGGAATGGAGAGAGATGAGAGGAAGTGGGGAGAAGACAAAGAGTCAGTCAGTCAGTCAAAGAGTCAGTCAGTCAGTCAAAAAGGAACAAGAGATATAGGGTTGCTACATGTGTGTGTTATCACAGAGGACGGCTACTTGCTGTGACACGCTGGGGCCTGTTTAAGGCCCCTACCACAGTACTCACCGTGGAAAACTCTGCTCTATTTACAATCAATGCTGAGAACTCTCTGGAATTCTGGTGCAATGAGTAAGTACGGATTCATGCACCGATAAGCCATTCTCCTGAGTCTACCTGGCCATACTGAACACATTAAGGGATACCTGCATCTTTTGACAATATAAGAGGAGTTGTTGTTTTAACTGATGCATGCATGCTCTGTGTTAAGTGCTGGGGTTTTGATGGGGCTGTAAAGTAGCCTGGTTAAAACCAGACTCAAGGAGATTTAGGTGGGAGTGGCCACGCTAGCTGTAAAGCAGTTATGTTTGCAAGCCGTCTTACCTGTCGTCAGGATTGCTGTGGCCTGCATTACTGTAGCCTGCATTACTGTCGTCTGGACCTTGGCCCTCCAGTAAGCCATGGTAGGTGGCGATCTCAGCCTCCAGCTTCATCTTGATGTTGAGCAGAGTCTGGTAGTCCAACCTGTGCCTCTCCACCTGGGCCCGCACCTGGCCCAGCTCATCCTCCAGCTGCATGATGATCTTGTTGTATTGGGTCATCTCCTGGGCTGACCGATTCTGCGTGTCATCCAGCGTGTCCTCAAGGGAGCGGTTCTGGGATTAACAGGTTAAATGTAATTGCATATTCAGACAAGATATTGCGCATCCATGCAAGTTGTTTTGTAAATATTGAATTATCCTGTTGTGTGTAAGAAAGCATTGCATCATAGACAGGAGTGAGAAATGCTTTAGATGGGTTATGTAATTAAGTTGGATGTGAGATAATTAAAAAAACAGTTGAGCAATGGCAGCAGGCAGAACATTTTGTTCAGTCATACGCTGGGAATTCCTTTGTGGTCTCAATGGATTAGTATCAAAGGCAGGTACAGGCTGAGCCAGACATGGGTGGGTGGGGATAGGTGAGAGCTGACGGAGGGAGTCTCATGCAGATACAGGAGTACATGCAGTACCATATTGTGCAAAGCCTGAATGTCGATCTCCAAGGACTGCTTCTGTCTCCGCAGATCATTCAGCTCACTTTTGCCCGTTTGAAGTGCTTCAGTGTTCTGTGTCACCTCAGCTGTAATGTTGTCAAACTGTCAAATAGATAAAAGGTCCATAGTTTATTTATATGAAAGGGGGCCATGGACATATTAGCAATCATACATATTTTCCTATTAAACAAACCTTAGACTGATACCAGGTCTCTGTGTCCTCACAGTTCTTCTGAGCAGTTTTCTCATAATCCTTACGGATCTTGTTGATGGTCTCATTGAGATCATCGCCCTTGCGGTTGTCCATTTCAACAGAGACGCCGCAGTTGCTGATCTGGCCTCTCAGCTGGTCAACATCCTGCAAAGGTGAAAATTGTGTTACACCAGAGAGGCAAGACAGACAGTCTGCAACTGCTGGGTCAGCTTGCTCTGAATCCTACAGTACCTCCTCATGGTTCTTCTTGAGGTACACCAGCTCTTCTCTCAGTGACTCGATCTGACTCTCCAGCTGCATGCGGCCCATATGGGTGTCATCAATGAGTTTGCGCAGGCCTGCAATGTCCTGCTCCACACCCTGCCACATGCCCTGCTCAGTCTCAAATCTGTGACAGAAAATATTAATTTCTTAAAAGTTTACAGTCTTCAAACTGTCAGCATAACAGACAGTACATTATTTGTAGAAGGCAATTCAGGAAGAATACACACCCCTACAACTTTTAGGATCCAGTGAATCCAAATAAATTAGCAAATGAATAAATATAAGTATGTAGATAAATAGATCAACTCAGATAAATTCATCTTACTTTACTTTGAAGTCATCTGCAGCCAATCTTGCATTATCAATCTGCAGCATGAGTCGGGCATTTTCCATTGTCATATCTTGGAGCTATACAAATAAATGAAAATATATTTTAACACAGGCCTGCAATGAAAGATCTGTTACTTTTCTCCACTAGATATATTTCTGTGTAACTGGGTTGTGACAGAGACATAGCCAGAAAGAAACAAGAGAGACATCAAAACTATTTAGAATACCTGTTCCTTCAGGGTGGCAAGTGGCTGCTCATATGCACTCCAGTCTCTTTCGACGCCCGTGCCTCTTTTACTCAAGACCTCTTTAATTTGATCCTCCAATTTTCGGTTGGACTCCTCCAGCGTTCGCACCTTGGACAGGTATCCGGAAAGGCGGTCGTTAAGACCTCGCATGGTTTCTTTCTCATCTGCTGGAGAGATAACTAGTTTCCCGTTATCCAGCTGCACGTGAGGGCGCAGCATATTGGAGATATTCCGAACATTTGAGACGGAGATGCGGGAGCCAATGCCCCCAGCTCCCCCGAACACACTGGCCGCGCTAGAACGGACCGCTCGCTGCCCAAGGCTGCCGGAGGCGCTTGAGCTGGAGAAGTTCCTCGGAGCAGTGCTAGATCTCGCAAAGTACGACATTATTCTGGATGCGTTTGGATGCGAGCAGACAATGGGCTAATGGTAACTTCACCAACGTTCACACCTGTAAAGGTGTGTCCCGAGGGGGGTCCTATTTATACAGGTAGTATGTAGTGCCAGTGCGGATCGCTGTGTTTGTGAAAGCTGATTGGTTGAAACCCGTTGTTCAGCCTACTACGCTCTAAAGGTGCAGATGACATCATGCAGGTGTTTAATCATTATTGTATTGGTACAAACTATGTAGGCCTACCTTGGCTTTTTATTATAGGGAAATTCCATGCATAGGTCATCAAGCAGTCTATTGACTGTAGTTATGAGTCGCAGAAAATATACTGCAGAAAAGAATAGACGATTTTCTTCTACCGGCTCTAGTATCATAATAATATTTATAATATTAAATAGTATTTAAGTCACTGAATCTAATATTATGTTTAACATGTAAATGCCATAGGTAGGCTAACTGATATGACCATCCAGAGGAGGCTGGTGATCTGTCAAAAATGATGAAGATCAAGATTTTATTGTTGTTGTTGTTGTCATTAGGCCTACCACAAACACGAATTGACAACGAAAGCGTGCTTATTAAGCACAGCCATGTCAGAACTTGTAGCATGCATAGGTCCTACTGACAGGGGCGCCTTAATACCACCTGAGGCCCCTGGGCTATATGTTTTTTAGGGTGTTGCCCAGGAGGTTTTTTGAAATGCTGTCCACTTAACACACCATTTTAACGGAACTTGGGAGGGACATAAATACTTTTAGCCTACAGAACAAGCAGCTGGCTCATGTGACGTGAAGGCTACCCTGCATTATCACTATACTACCCTACATGAAGCATATCTCACGTTAACAATGGATAAAACATAACATAGGCTATTATTTGTGCGAATGGGTTAGCACAAACTTTTGGTGAACGGAGATGCTGATCACTAATTCATTTCTTTGCGCAACAGCCCATGTTTTGCGTTCACTCCAGTGGGACAAGTGAAATACATGCTTTTAAAGCCCTTTCATTGCCAGGCTATTTGCTACGATATTTACCTGCTGTTTTCATTGACAGTTACAGGAATCCACGTCATTCGTTTATCGTTGCTTCAGTCCTAGCCTACCCAGTTATCTCCAGAGTTTGTAAGTTTGTCAGTCAGTTTCAGCCTCTCCTCTAGCTCCTCTACCGTTGGAATTTATTAAGTTTTGTTACATTTTGTTACACTTTAGAAGAGAAGACACAGGGGGCCTCTGCATGGATGTCTTTGTAGAGCAGTGCGGTGTGCTCAATTAGGCTAGCTCCAGAGTAGGCTAATGACTGACGCCACGAATACGGACACGGCCGTTTATTATTATTGATTATCATTATTATTATTAGGAGGCCCCTCATTGGTCGAGGCCCCTGGGCTTCAGCCCAGGTAAGCCCCTGCATTAAGGCGCCAGTGCCTACTGACAGTGTCCAAATGCTATCCCCAAGTTCGCATAGCATTCCAAACGACAACAAATGAGCTATGCATTAATGTTATAGTCTGTGGCAAGCCTCACGTGTACGGCTCAGTTTCGTCCATCCTGAATCTGTGTAGCCTAATTTCAGGGCAATGTGGCCGATCTAGACAAAATCCAACTGGCCGAATTTCGTGTTGGTGAGACCTGTTGCCTATCAGACATGTCCTCTCGAGTTCTACGGCATGCTTAGTGTCACCGAAATATGACAATGAAATAATTTCACTAGTCGCTCTGATAGAAACCGCTATAACGTGGTTAGGATCACTCTCGCTGTGGAGACGGCATAAGTTAGGCTACTTCAACAATCAGAAAAGGAATTTACCTTTGACTAGCGCACTAGCCTATACTGAAAAGGTTACTGATGTTAAGTCAAGTGCGTTTCTGTGAGTCTGGTGTGCGCACAGTGTTCATTGGTGAGTCGGAGACTGAGGGGCAAGTGCTGCGCATTCTTACTGAATGGTAGAATATGGCTACCAAGGGCATTGTAAAACTTCTCAATCTTACTCATACACGGCGCTGAAATGGCGTAGGACTATTTAGCTGTGTAAATTCGAAGCATATCATGCTGGGGGAGAAATCGACATCCATTATTTTGTTATTCAGCACACTGGTCAAACATATTCCCTCGCGCCTAGCAGACTTCACAGATCTCGAGTGATATGTTTATGTATCCCAGAAGCCAAAGCTGACCGTATGGTTCTCACATTTCCAAGAGTTCATCTCCCCCTAGTGGACAGCTGTCTTTGGCCCTATTTCATTCCTCATCGCGTCACTGGACAGGTGAGACTGCACATCTGTAGACACACCTGGTCCAGAACTACTTCATTATTCAGGAGGGGCGGGGCACGCCAGGGCTTAAATACTTACTCTCAAAACACAGTACACACACACTCTCAAACTTTGCACTTTTGGTACCATCCATCCATCCCTCACTTACCAGTTAGCATGGCGAGCACGACATCCGAAGCAGCTCCGAGTGACCTTAAGAGAAAAGCAAGGGGGCTGCCGTAGGTTTTTTGTCTTTAGCAAGCATAATTAGCCCTCTGCCAGCCAAATAAAACTATACTGCAAGTGCTGATAATCATTGTGAATCGGATCTGAAATGGTCATCGTTATCTTCCACAGGTGCGTGGTCTACAAGATCAGAACAAAGTCTTAGAAACACGACTGAATATCCTGCTGAAGCAGGAGCCCTACAAGGCCAACATTAATGAGATTTTGAATGATCTCAAAGACAATCTGAAGAGACAGGTGGAAAGGTTAGCCCTGGACAACGACAAGCTGCAGCAGGAGCTGCATCAGGCTCAGGATGAAGTTGAGCACTCGAGGGACAAGTAAGTCTGTCCAAACGTGTTCTCCTTCAGGGACTGTATGGGTCATTTGCTGAAGGAACAGAATGGGAACATGAATGTAGGCAACAGTTCAGGCATAGGTTTTTCAGTAAACAGGAAGTTTATGTTCAGGACTCTCACTGCGGTCATAAATAAATCTCACAAGGTCATAAATGCATGTAAACTATACGCTTTTATTTGATCAGCGCAGATAGGCCTCGGGCTGCAGGACTACACCAACAGTTCACAGCAAAGCTGTCCGGTACAGATGTCTGGTGCATAGATCCTGCTGCAATGAAGACAAAGTCATTTGCGTTTCTTCAGAAAAGAACAGCTCTGTCACATGAAATCCCCTCTTCTGTGGTGTCTCTCTCTCTCAATTGCTTCTCACTCTGTCCCTTTGAACTATCATTAAGGTATGAGAAGGAGGTCCAGAAGAAGGCTGAGGCGGAGGATGACTGTGATGAAGAAATAGGTATGTGAACAGCATCAGCCATGTTAGTTGCATGCGTGAAATTCCTCTCAAAATGCAAATTTTCCATCAATTGTCATAACACAAGTGTCAGACTCCTCTTATCTTACAGGTAATGGTTTCACAATAGCCCCCACCCCCATCTTTGACATCCCCGAGGAATCTCAAACTGGGGACATTTGTTACCCTCTCATTAACTTTAGTAAGTAGTAGTAATGCTACTGTTATGTTAGAGGTGGAGAAGCCCCCAGAGTTGGACATGAAGGACATCCTGGACAAAGTGAAGGCCTAGTATGAGGCCATGGCGGCCCAGGCTCGTGAGGATGCAGAACAGTTGAACCAAGAGAAGGTCAGCACAGCGTTATTCTCACAGTTACACTTTAGGAATTTACTACTGTCTGCATGTATTCCTGAACTGCCTTGAATTGCATCACACACAGCACAGACTGATGGGGGAACCTTACCCTTTAATTAATTGCACTGCGTTCCACATCTGTGGGGTTCCACTGTCATGTGTCTGTGGTCTTTCTGTGCTTAGATGGAGAATATGATGCAACAGGCAAATAAGCATGAACAGGAGGTGAGAGACCAGAAAAACGACATAGCCGAGCTCCTCCGACAGATCCAGAGGCTGAAAACAGACCTGGAGATCCTCTCCAAGCAGGTGAGCATCTGTTAGCCCCCGGGCAGACCCTGACATTAGACAAGCAGTGAACATCTAATGCATGTCATGTAGCCTAAACAACTGACATTGTCTCTACACTGAGGGTGACCTTTGACCTCTTTTATTTAGTTCTGAGTATCTTCTTGTTCCATTGGTCTATTTTCAGAAAGTGCATTTGGAGAGTGATATCTCTGAATGCGATGAGAGGGGGAGGAAGGCCAGCCTGGATGCTCAAGAGAGGATCAATCAGCTGAAGGCCGCTCTACAGAAGGCCAAGCAGAACATGGCCCTAATGCTCTGCGAGTACCAGGAGCTGCTTAATGTCAAACTGGCCCTGGACATCGAGATAGCGACGTACAGGAAGCTTCTGGAAGGGGAGGAGATGAGGAGAGTTTTTTAAAAATAGTTATTAAATTGGATGTCACAATAGAGAAATCAACACAGCTGAATAGAAACAAATATTTTTTTTTTATGCAGAATGACTGAGAACGCCACACTTAATAAAGCAGCCAGTAAAACGGGTACCCATGTTTAATTTTTGCTTCATAAACACAACTTCTGTCACATACTTCCTTTGTATCCTTTGCATTCAAAATTATCCAAACTCCATTCTATAATCATTTATTTGATAATGAGCATTTGCTATGAGAAAGAGGTAAGTGATATCTGTCATTTATTTGTGAAAAGTATTTTTTCTGTATTGAACACACACTTGGTCAACACTTATGTTGTTGCAAGTATTACAAGTATATGCTTTGACAAATGTATGGCTGATTGTATGTTGCTACTCTTTTATCAATTGATGGGATTAGCTTCTGGCATTTAACTGAATGTCACTCTAAAAGTAAGCTGTCTCATTTTTTGCTCAGATTTCTAAACAAAACAAAACAAACAAAAAACATCCTGCCTAGCTTATGCAGACTTGACACAACCATCAGAGAGTCAGAAGCCGCCTTCACCTCCCTCTCCTGCCTTGGTGGAACCTGGCCCCAGAAAAGTAATCCTCATCAAAACAATCGAGACCCAGGACGACAAAGTCATCTCTGAGGGCTCCTACTTGTCTGAGGCGTAGTGGCTCAGAGTCAAGGCTCACACAGATAGCACCGGTCACTCCTCTTAGCCCCACGCCATCCAAAAATGTCAGTACTGGTGTTGGACATAGTTTATCTTTCAAATAGTCTTCTGGGGTTTCTGTTATTATCAAAGGGTAACTTTTTAAGAATGTGGGCAGACTAACACTTTGCTATATTTTGCACTGAGTTTGTCTTTATTTATGTCTGGAAATAAAGATGTCTCCCAACTGTCCTTTACCATTCCATCTTCTCTGTCATCCTCCTCAATAAACATTACATTCACATGTATTCATTTGGCAGATGCTTTTATCTAAGCAATAGAATAACATTTAAGCTACACAGCTAGAACAATAGAGTAACATTTAACATACAGTACAGAGGAGACCATAGCTATTTTATATTCATAACACCATACAAATTCATGACTGTGTATATACATACAGTATGTGCATATTCAGCACGTTCACATAGAAAGTAAAGCACTCTTAACTCTGTACTGCCATAAAAAACAGGCCATCCATACGTTTTAAAGGGAAGCATGACAGATCATACAGAGTAGCAATTAAACGACAAAGATCTGAAGCCATGTATTGACCCAGACACCAAACTATGAGAACTTTTGACTTTACAGTTGGCCTTTTAACCATGTGGTCATGACATTCCCATGTCATGCTGCAAAACTATGGATACGTGTGGTGTAATACATTTAAAAAGCTTAGTCAGAGGTCAAATGTCTGGTCTGAAATCACCAGCTCAATTAGTCATCTGTGGCATTTGAGTAGGTGGAGTAGTCAAACAAGGAAGACCTTGCAAGCATGAATGCAAGCAGCCTGGGTTGTTAAATAGCGTGAATTAAATTGTACATGTGATTAATGTGATTCACTGGAAAAAGTATCACGTTCATTTTAGTCTGTGTGAATTAGGGTTAAGGGTGAAAGTAAATTTTAGGCATTTTAGGTATTTTGAAATCATCTTTTTATGTAGATTAAGAATTCCAGGTCTACAAATCCTTCACAGAAAAAAAAAAATCACATTATGATTTTCCAACATCTCCAAAGCCAGTTGAAGGACCTTCATCAAACTTGGCATACCGGTACTTATTCACTCTAAGAGCCTGATGAACTGATAAGGTACTAAATGTATGTGGGGTCAAATGTCAAGGTCACATGTAGTTACTCTTAAAATACAGTATTTGGACAATATCTCCCAAAGAGGTTTAAGGATTTTCATCAAACGTAGAACAGTTAATCACTATATTTTCTTAAAGCCACACCCTTTAGATGTGAGCTGAGAAACATGTCCCACCTTTTTCCATACCATACTCAATACAAAGTCCTATATTGTACTAGTGAGCCAAGTATAGGCTGATACATTTGGCCTGTAACATTAAGAAAAAACAAATAAATCAGCATAAATTACATATTTTCTTAAAGCCTGAGTTGTAACATGGCCCGCCTTCCACCAAACCATGCACATAGGTGAACCATGTATACGGCTGATACATTTTGGCCTTGACCAATAAAAGAAGCAAATTCTAAATATAAAGTGTATATTTTTGAAAAGCCCCACCTTTTTAGTACTGTGGATCACCATGCACATTACATAATCCTGTATTGGTGAAGGTGAAGTGTACGGCTGATACATTTTGGCCCCAACCAAGGGGTTGGTGGTGTGTGTGGGGGGTGGGGAGGGGGCATAGTAGCCCCCTCTGGTCCATGGCCTATTTTAGTGTTAATTAACTGTGCTAGGTTTGATGAAGAGTCTTCAAACTGCTTGGGAGATATGCAACCACTGCATTTCTGTGTGTGACCCCGTGCAACCTTGACCTTTGACCCCACAATGTTGAGTAACTAATCAGTTCATCATGCCCTTATAGTAATTAATTATGTCCAGTTTGATGAAGAGCCTTAAACAGCTATGGAAATACGTATTTGATATATAATGATGTCCTAAGATAGCCTGGGTACCATTCCGAACTTAGTCCCGCCCACAACATTTGAGGTCGGGAAGTCATATTCTGACTAGAATTGAACATGACTACGTCAGGCTAGTCCTAAGAGTTTTTTTTTTTTTTAAATCTATTTGTAAAAAGGTTGACCCTGTGCAGCTGTACTCATGTATGATAAAAGATTCCCCACAGTCATTATTAGGTAGTGGTGCGTCACCATAGGGGGCTGGTGGTTTCTGGGAATGGGCGATGGGGGCGATAAGAGGATAACAAATTGTCCATGTGGACTTTGGGAGACTGCCCGTCTCACTCCAGACCTTGTACTGCTTACACATCTCCGTATGAGACCAAGTGCATGAATTTTTAAACGAATTCATCAATTGTTCCAAACGTCACCCAGAAACAAAACAACAAATGTTGGATAAAAAGGGTTTGACATATCTAATGTTTTAAATCAGATAGGAATGTAATCTTAAGCCTCTTTTTTACTGTGGTTCTGTTCAGTTAGTGGTTGAGGCTTCAACATGTTCTATTTAGTTGTATTTTATTTGTCCCACTGAGGTTAAACATCATATACAGTAATGAAATGAGAGAAAATATGTGTTTGTGAAATATAGGGAAGTAACACCAGTGCTCCCTCAAGAGTTATAGAGTTAGAGTAGAGTTAGTAAGAGTTCTTACTTAGCAACTCAGAGAAGCCATTTTTGTAGCAAAAAAAGTACTTTAGTGTAAAACAAATTTTATGTCAGACATTTGTTAAATTTAATTCAAGCCCCCCTTTTTGGAACATGTGAAGGCATAAAAGATTCTCTGCTAATCAGTGATAATATAACCAGCATGTTATGTAAGCTTCATCACTGTGTTGTTGCGCTTCCTAATGATTTCTTCATGCATACAGGCTGGTTTATGCTGGTAGGACAATGTGAATTGTGGCTAACCATAATAGAATTTCCCTTGAGATCTTAAAAGACTCTTTGTTTGTAAACATCGATGAGTGTCCAGGATATGGCTGGTGACAGACAGTGAACGCAAAACATACCCACCCTTTTAGAGGACTCTAGTGACTAAAGGACTTTGGCACTGGTTGTGAGATAAATGTAACATCAGAAGACCACAAGGGGAAAAAAGACAATGACGAGAAAACATCCAGATGGACCAGAGGCGTATACTGGGAAATATGAGAGCGGAGCTATCAGGCTTTGTGCTCAACATACCCCTAGTCTGGTTTCATATACCCCCTAGGAGTTCATTTCTGATCCATTTGGATATTCTAGTATATTCTTTATTTTTATGCCACATCTCATTTACAGACAATTATAATAAAATGTTTCTTGGATTGTTTGCTCCCATGCCAAGAAATTGGCTTTTTCAGCATCATCAGAAAGCTGAGCCACGTTGAGCCGATACATCATGCATAAACAACATTAACCTTAGCAGTACACATAGTTGTGTGGCATAGCCCTTTAAAAACTTTTGTTTTAGTAGCCTAAAATAATAACTTGATGTCTGACCAGAATTATGCTGTTTGTAATTCTTTCATAAAGTGCCCATCATGCCCATTCACACACCTCCATATGGAATGCTCCTCAGAAGGCTCTCTCAGTGCTACAGGTCTGTGCAATCCCGCATCCCGTGCCAGCAGTTCTGCAATTTCAGCAGCACTTTCGGGCGGGGTCTGTGTACTGCCTGTTGGCCAGCCCCAGGATGAAGGGGATGATGGCCATGCTCCCGATCCCCGTGCAGCAGAGGATGATGTGTGTCGTGCTGTTCTGGGACTTCCCGTCAGCCTTCAGCCACTTAAGCGTCACATTCACATAGATGACGTAGGGCACCCAGCAAAGCAGGAAGACCAGGGAGACGGCCGCCACGCACTTGGCGTAGCGCACGTTGAGTCGCTGCTCGCCGACCGAGGCCTGGTCGCGCACCCCGGCCCGGTGGAGCTTGCAGATGTCCCTCAGCTGCTTCCGGGTGATCCACAGCACCCTGCCCGTCATGCCTGCGATGAGGAAGATGGCCGGCAGCAGGAGGCCGTACACCTCCAGGTAGATGTAGGCCGTGGGGAAGACCTTCCTGTAGGAGCACATCCCGTTGTCGTCCAGGGGGTCCACCGCACACCCTGTTGCCCCCACGGTTTGGTTGAGAGTGCCGTTGACATTGATCTCGTCTTGGCTCCACTCGTTCCAACCGAAGGCGGGCAGGGAGGCGTAGAGCAGAGGGGGCACCCATGCCGCCAGCAGGGCCACAGGGAAGCAGCGGTGGACCCAGCACTGGCTGTAATGCAGGGGGCTGACGATGCACAGGTAGCGCTCGTAGTGCACCATCACCAGGTTGAACAGGTAGGACAGGAAGAGGAAGTTGGGGAAGGTGTGCACCAGCAGGCAGGTGTGGAAGTTCAGGCTCCGCTCCAGGGCCATGCGCGGGATGAAGGGCAGAGCCACACCCGTGCACAGGTCCGCCACCAGCAGGCTCAGGAAGAAGTAGTTGGGCGTGTTGTGCAGCTGTCGGTTGTAGAGGATGCCCACGATGATGACCAGGTTGGCCAGGATGATGGCTGTGGACAGGGGGATCGTGATGCAGGAGATGAGCCACTCTCTCGCCTCGAGTTCATCGCTCTCCATGACGTCTCACGTTAATTCCCCAGTGATCTTTTCAGCCCAGTGGTCTGCAATGAAAGCTGCCATATAATTCACATGGCTAAACTACAATGACAGAATGAGGACAAAATGATATCAGTGTCCTGGAGTCTGATGTGTTAATCTCTTATGTTTCTAGGAAAAGTAGGTGCAGGGGTGGCCTGCAGAGATTTTAAAAGGTAAACATTACCCAGATATGCCTAAACATTTATGTCAAGTTTTGGCAGTGTTTGCCTGTTTATGTCAGGCCATTTATTGTTTAAATATTAAATAAACAAACAGTCATAGACTTATGTGTGGCATGCAGAGGGTGCAGCTCCCTGCTGTTAAGATTGACAGATAACCAGCTACTGTCTGTCGTACTTTCAGGTTGTTTCATCAATGTTTTTTTCATCAAATGTGTTCCCAGTTTGTAATGAAACTTACAGTTCACAGTAAAATGGTCTACTTAACATCTGCATATCGTATTACGTATTGTTGATTGCTAGTAGTAAAGGTCAAAGAAAATGAAAACATTAATTTATAACATTTCATGAAAGCTTAGTAGTCATTGTAAGGATTTAAAAGAGGAAGATGTATGTTACAATATACTGCATTCAAATCAGACACATTCTGCTGTGCACGTGATCTTTCACTCAAATAAATTAAAATTCATTCTTCTGAACTTCAGACAATAAAAGCACAAGCATAAGATCTCTGTTGCTGTTTTATCTGTTTAACAATCTGTAGCATCTCCTCTGTCCTGGGACTTAATAAGACACAGGCAGAGGCAGTGTGCACGAGGCATTCAACAAATATTTAACCCTTAAAGGTGTAGGTTTTTGAACATTCTAAGTTCCGCAACAATTGAAGGTTCTAAAATTCTATGTTGAATTCAATGAACCCAGATATTCTTTAGAACGTTAATTTCCCAACATTCCCGTCACACCGGTGTGACGGTACTCCTTTAAGGGTTAAATATTTACATAGGCTGATATCACATTGAATGGTTTTCACAATTCTCAAAAACATCATTAAGGTAATCTATTAAACCTGCAGTTCTGGGAAATCTTTAATCCCCAAAACAGAAATCCTCACAAGGCTTGACATTATGATGTTTTAACTAACAGCAGTAAAGTCACAACTTGTAAAATACAACTATTTTAGAGGGAAGAGGGATATAGAGGTCAACAGCTCTAAATGAATGAAAACTTCTTTGTTTACCCTCTTTTAAGCATATCAAATACTTATAGCAGATGATCGACGGGAATAAACCAAATTTATTACTTGAAGTTTTGGTAAGCCATCTTCAACACAGGAAGGAAATGGTGCTGCCTCTTAAAGACATCTTTTCCTGCCATAATGTTACTGCTAAAAAACGTCCTCAATATCCACACACCCCAGGCAAAATGTTGACGGATTCGCTAAAAATAAACTGCTGCTATAGAGTAAAGTAAAAAAACTCACCTCCATTACCCCACTGTTTCCATGTCAGTCATTACTGACTAAACTCAGGGCTATTGAATGCTTTAAACCAGGATTATTCCATTACACTTGGTTTGTATTAAATAGTTGTTCTTCACTGTTTCCCATGCAGTTTAAGATACGAGTCGAAGAGAAATGCTGTAACTTTGCAGGATGCCTCTTAAAGGGGCAGATATCCTCAACTCTGATGCACCAGAGAAGAGAGTTGTTCTGCTGACAGAAATGATCCACCACGTATGCGTATTTATGTCAGTGGGTGGACGTATTTACTGTGTGTGTGTGTGTATGTGTGTGTGCGTGCGTGTGTTTGTGTGTGGTTAGTTGTTTGTGTGTGGTTAGATGTGTTTGTGTATTTGTGTTTGGGACTGAAACACACGTACATCTTTCTACTAATAACCACATGAAATATTAGCACCGTCATCATACTGATAATGGAAGATATAGTATAACCTTAAAATAACAGAAATATATATGAAATAATACCCCAAAGCTGGTATTCTGGTCTCCAAATCTCCTATTCTACTATTATGTTACAAATACTCACTTTCATATCCCACACAATAACCTCAGTGTCTGATAGAATCCAACTGACATGATCATGATACATTTTGAAAATCCCATCTCATCCCAGAGAACGATCGGATCAGTTGCCGTGAGCTGCTGGCCTGCTTTCCCCCATTCACAGACAGAGCAAACAGATTCATCACCTCCTGTCTCACCTGCACACCTGTGCTGTGGGGCTGGCCCTGATCATCAAGATTTAATGCATCACTAACCTGTCACAAAGGCAGTCCCTCTATCTCTCCGGGTGGTCAGCCATACTGGAGGTGGTGGTTTGGGCGACAGGACAAGCTAACGTCATTGCAGAGTGGGCAGTTGACCTGCAAAACAAATGCTAATTCTGGTGCCAAGGGAGACATGTGCAGGAAAGAAACACTTTGGTTGTGAGAGATATACTCCCCCTTCCTGCGGGACGCAGGGGCGAAAGGGATTATCTGGGGTGGAAGCCATTGATCATTTTGTAGCACTCTGTTTCCCCTGCTTTGCCATCTGGATGGTATTCTCTGAGAAATCCTTGCAAACACACAAATCATGCAGGAGGCAGCTCCAATGTTTAAAGGGTCACTGGGGCGACACCGTCCATGATAAGGTGAGAGGAATTGACTCCCTAAACACATCTGCAAACTGTCATGTGTGATAGAAAAAATATTTTGTCATGTCAAAGTAAACTTTTTAAAATAACCTCTTAACCCCCCCTCCCCTTTTTGTATCACATTTGACACAAGTTCCTTATGTGAGACTACAATGAAATATAGTCAGGGCTAATTTGGAAACACTGGTCTTATTGAAATATTCTTATGCTTTTCATGAGAAGGCTCCAATTAAATCTTTGGAAAAAAAATAGGCCTGCTACTATTTGCACTACTAAGGGGAAACATATTCACCGTATTTAGAGTGTTTAAGGTTGGTTTTCTGCTCATCTACGGAATATTAGCACTGGCGGATAACACAAAGTCAATATAAGTTACATTCAAATGCAATTCAAAGTCCAAATCAAACAACATTATTGTGACAAACCTTAGACAGCCACTGGCTCTGGTCACAAAAGTCTGTAAGCTAAAAGACCATAGCTGCAGCTTACTCAAAAAACAAATACGCCAGCAGCTATAAAACATGTTAAATGTTTTTGCCAGAATTTTATTTATGCTAATCATGACACTCACCAGCCCTGGACAGGAAGTGCTGCCTCTTCTAGCACTATAATTGCTAGTAAACGACTCCATTTCCTAGCAACACAAAAACAACGATAAAAAAAAAAGTCCATTTCAACCTTAATAAAGCAGGACCCACTTTAGGCAGTCACATCCCCATTCATTATCTTGGCATTCTTCTGTGAGGAGCATTCCCAATCAATGTAGGCTATTTCCTGAACTAATAAGCTACTAATTCCATAGGGACCACCAACCCTTGCCTAAATACAATAATTTACCATTGGGACGATGGGTCTGTGCAAAATATATAAAAAAGAAAATATATTTTAGCTTTTGATTTCAACAACATTATGAGACACTAGTATAACGATACTGGCTAAGGCTACCATACCATGGGGAGGGCTGTAATAAATTTTGCTCCGCTGACCTGCTGCAAGCACTGCAAGAGTCTGAAAATGTCTATGGTGCCCCCTCGTGGACAATATGTTTTCGGTGACGGCATCAAGTGTCATATATATAGGCCTCTACTGTTTGTTTAGAGCCACTAGTAGGGGGGATTATCAACAAAAAAGGGCCTAATCGTTACGCGGTGGATAGAAGCACCAAAATTGGTACAGACACTCTTGTATCTCATCATTTGAGAAGGGGTGCCCAAAATTTCTGGTTCATTTAGGTCATTTTTTAAGGGAAAATCCAAGATGGCCGCCTAAAACGACCCAAGGATAATAAAACATTACATAGTTGGGCATCATGGTTTATTCTGCTACTTTATTATTTTACATTTGATATATATAGAGATGGTTAACAAATAATATGTGCAAGATAACCCATGAAAATAATCGTATATGCCTTTTATACAGCTTTAAAAGGGTGAAAACAGGCTTAAAATGGTCAGAATGACATGACTCCCCAAATGAATCCTCATCTGAGAAGTTAATTATTTATGTATGCATAACATAAATATTTTTAAAAACTTTTGGAAGAATCACTTAATAATTTTCAAAGGACAGTTTATTGCTAAAATGTCCACATGAGCAGAGATCAAGCCCTAAATAGACACAACTCATTGACCAAATGTTATGCCAGTGTTAGCGTTAGCATTAGCCAATGTAGAACCACTAGCTGGGTTCCAATTATCAAGCTAAATCTAGGCAAACAAAGGCATCAAAGGCTAATTGTGTCCCCATGATCACCTGGAGTGCGTATTTGTGAATCTGTGGGGCTTCCTGAGGGGGTATTGTACCGTTATTTCGGGAATAACATTAGAAGCTACGAAATTTTGATTTGTAGTACAGTAACGGTAGCTAGCTGGTATTTAGCTGTGCAGTATGTACATTGAGTAAACCTCCCTCATGATACCTTGACATGCTAGTGAGAGAACTAGCAGCCTGGGCTTTTAGCTCAATTACTAGCACGCTCGCCTCCCGATCCGAGGTGCTAGAGAGCAAATATACATTCAGCCAGCTCAAAGAGCTGTCTTCCAGAGAAGTATACACTACAATTCCAGCTGTTATCAACCAAAGGCCATCTTAGTGCCAAAAGTTAACCAAACCAATACCTGTGGTGAACTTGGGCAATAACAGAGAAGGAAAAGTGGGGTGAGCATGCAATCAAACTGATGCTTCACTTCAGCCAGAACTGTCTGATCCACCTGCTATAAACTCACTCCTTCCTCTCTTTCATGAAAAAGCTGCCAGCTTTGCCATGGTCAGACATCCCAGATAGCAAAATCAGATTGGCAGATTGCAGACCGCTGGTGGTATGCCACCGGTGGCGTGCCACTTGTGGTCCGCTGTTGGACCACCATCTCTTTAAATTTAACTTCACAAATATTAAGGAAAGTTAATAAAATGATATGTGGGGTATAACTGAACAAATGAAAAAGATTTTAGACCATTAGTGGAAAAATATTAGGCAATTTGTCTGCAACCCACCAGCGGACCGCCAGAGAACCGATGAGTAAAATGCCAGCGGACCGCCAGCTACAGTATGCCCCCAGTGGACCGACAGTGGTCCGCCAGCCTCTTGCTATCTGGGATAGTATAAATGTTGTAAAACAATTGACAGAGCACCTAAATTCTGGCCAGGTCCCAGTTATGGCATTTGACCAACCACTATATACATTTACAAAAATGGTTCAGTGGAGTGATCCAGACTGTTATGGAGAGAGGTTTGTGATGCTTGGTGGGTTACACATAGAGATGGCTCTATGGAACACAATCGGATAACTTTTAGATGGAAGTAGTTGAACAACTGCACTATGTGATAATGGGGTGGCTACCTCTGGAACAGCAGACTCCTTCTAAAGGGTGGGCCCAATGGAAACCATTTCTAGAAGTAAAGAATGCCTTCATTGCTATGACAGCAAATCCTTTTCAACTGCTTAGCCAGGAATCAAACATGTTTGCATTGCTGGAGAAGTACACTTGTGTTCTTTAGGATAAGAAAACGGATCTTGAAAAAGTCAATGATCTCAGGAAGGACTTGTTTTCTCAAATATGTCTCTCAATGGAAAATATCCCTCCCACACAGGCTGCACTGATACAGCATTCAAATAGAGCAGTGTACTAAGCTAGCATTTGGTCCAAAGGTCTGCAGGCTACCCAGTCAGTGCCTTCTCCTGAAAAATATGGATGGACCAAATTAGATGATTTTTGGACACCTTTATGGACACTTTTACCAGAGGCAGCCAAAGTATGGAGAGAACCTCTTAAATGTGGCAGCAAAGGTGAGCCTCTCTGCTCTCGAAAGTGCCGATGCCAGGATGCTGGGTTGCCTTGCACAGTATTATGCCAATGTGCCAGAGCATGTGAATAGATGCAAATATGCAGTATGTAGACTAGGACTAATGTAATCTAGTGTGGTGTTTTACTGTGTCTTAAGAAGTTGCAGGGGACATGTGTGCTTAATTGTATGTTTTTTATGAGGTCTGCCTGAGGTGCTTGAGTGTCTGTGTTTATAGTATCCTTGAGACAATTGGTGGATATATAGATAGCCATAGTGTAACAACAATGGGGTATTGTCTGCTTAAAACAGTAAAGAACATATCTATAAGACACTTATACCTAATTTCATGCTTTAAGGAGGTTGTTTAAGTGGCCTTTGAAATAGCTGCCAATTGTGTGGATAGGCAGTGCAGTCTTTTTTCAATTTCTTTAAAAATTCACTTCCCGTTTGAGATTTCTTGGAGTAATCTTCCAGGATAACGAAAGGATCACCCAAAGGGACATATATCAAATTTCAAGCTTTTAGGAGGTTGTTTAGGTGGCCTCTGAATCAGCTGTCAATTATATGGGTGGCCATTTTGAATTTCTTCAAAATCTATTTATTTACAAATGTACAAAATTCACTTCCTGTTTGATATATGTTTGGTCACCCCTTCTATGATGTCTTATAGGGTCCATTTTGAAGCGTACTTTAGACATCAAGTAAACATAACTTGAAAGAGAAAAAAAGGAATATATAAGCTTTTAAGAGGTTGTTTAGGTGGTGATTGAATTAGCTGCCAAATTTGTGGTGGAGAGCGCAACATTTTTCAAATTCTTTAAAAACTCACTTCCTTTTTGAGATTTTTTTGGGCACCCCTTCTAGGATGTCTTAGGATCACCCAAGGAACATACAGTACATACCAAATTTCAAGCTTTTAAAAGGTTGTTTAGGTAGTGTTTGAATCAGCTGACAATTTTGTGGCGGGGAGTGCGGCATTTTTCAATTTCTTTAAAAACTCACTTCCTGTTTGAGATTTCTTTGGGCACCCCTTCTATGATGTCTTAGGATCACCCAAGGAACATGTATACCAAATGTGAAGCTTTTAAGAGGTTGTTTAGGTGGTCTTTGGATTAGCTGCCAATTTTGTGGCGGGGAGCGCAGCATTTTTCAATTTCTTTAAAAACTCACTTCCTGTTTGAGATATTTTTGGGCACCCCTTCTAGGATGTCTTAGGATCACCCAAGGAACAAACATACCAAATTTCAAGCTTTTAAGAGGTTGTGAAGGTGGCTTTTGAATCAGATGTCATTTGTATGGGGGCCATTTTGAATTTCTTCAAAATCTCACTTCCTGTTTGAGATATTTTTGGGCACCCCTTCTAGGATGTCTTAGGATCACCCAAGGAACATATCTACCAAATTTCAAGCTTTTAAGAGGTTGTGAAGGTGGCTTTTGAATCAGATGTTTGTATGGGCGGCCATTTTGAATTTCTTCAAAATCTCACTTCCTGTTTGAGATATTTTTGGGCACCCCTTCTAGAATGTCTTAGGATCACCCATGGAACATATCTACCAAATGTCATGCTTCTATCCACCGCGTAACGATTTTTCACATAATCTCCCCTACTACACAGCCATACAATAACAGTCACATTTTAGACGTCATTTTAGGCATGTTCCAAATAGCTGCTTAAAATCATCTAGGCCTAGTACGATACAAACTAGTCTTCCCAACTTGCAGTATCTGTGTTCCGTTTAAAGAAAGTACATTATCATTTTTTTTATTTGCATCTTGGATGGCGAAGAGTGAGCAATTAAAAAACCCCATGCTGAGATCTATTTCTATCGACTAGGGTGGATGACAGGAGGTTGGGGGAGGGTCGAGAGAGCTCGCACGCTGAGCTGTGTTGTTAGGGAAGTGACGTCGCAATTGGATAGGGAGCTCTCAAATGTTGCAAGAGGAATAATATGCTTCTCATTTGATAATTTTTTTAATAACGACAGGAATTTGCAATTCGTCAAAGTATTTGAGGTATGAATTGGATAGGTGCCCTTGTCGTGCAAGCAGCAACTGAAATACCGGTGTCGACGTCGCGTAGCCAGCTGCTGCCAGGCTCATACGATGGCGACAAGGCTGAGCGGCTTCGGGAAGACCTTTGGATCTGTTAACGTTAGCCGGATTTATACTTTATTTCTCCTGTTTTTAGTTGTACAGTGTCATATTTGTAAACATGAAGTACCTCATCGTTCAGAGGTATGCCATTTCATTGCAAACTAACTTTCATAGTGGTTTTGGCGTTTTAACGCTTTAATCCAAGCTTAGAGGTAACTGCAGCTAATTCTCGTTATGACAGGCAGCTTGCCATTGCTAGCTAGCTAACCACAGGATTTTTAGATGGGCTCTGGTTCAACGCTGTTGATAGTTTGCTAAGTAAAGTGTAGCTTTTGGATGTGCAATAACGTTAACGTTAAGCATGCACTGTCGTGAAAAGGAATTTACTAAATTACCTCAAGGTTTAGAGTTGGCTAACTCTGGAGACTTGTCATGCCACTTACATGCAAACGGTGCTTAAAATATGTATCCTCAATGTTTAATGACAACACACGTTTTTTTAACTTTAGCTTTTATATTCTTTATAGGTAATTCACAAAGTGTATCTAAAACCAGAAAGACTCACTAAAAGGAGCATCGATCAGCAATTAGATATAAAGATAATTTATGACCAAAGTGTTGATCGGTAAGTAATACCCATATTGTCTTCACCAATAAGATGAGTAGGCTGCAATTATGCTGTCCGTTTTTTTTTCTTTTTATTGAATTCTGAATGTCAATATTTTGTTAGGCTACCTGAAGACCAAGGGAAACTTGTGAAGGTATGTTGATGGACCTTTCTTGCAAACAGTCCCATAACTTGTATTTCTTGTGATGTCTCAGTCAAAGTGGTAAACTTAAGTAGACTTATGGCTTATGTTCTGGTTGTAAATGGTTTGTTTTCCTCTAAAGGAAAAGCTATTTCCTCAAGCAATCGATTATCTTCAGAAAGCATTCAGAGTCCGAAGACGAGCAGGCCCTGTACTACTCAGCAGGTAACTTTTGCCTCTCTCTTTCTCAAACACACACACACATACACAGGTAGTTTATTATATTTAATATCATGGGCATAACTTTCCTTGTTATTTGGTTTCCTAATTTGTGCATGAACCGTTCCCAATTAGACAATGTGCAACCAATCAGTACTTGCGGAAGAAAGATGACCCTCATCGTTTCTGCCAGGGAGCCTGTGCACAGGTCACCAGATGTGGACCAGTGGTTGTTCCAGAGCACCATTTGCAGGTAATCACAGTTAATATATCATCCAAAACTTTTAGTGCCATTCTATCAGTCTTTTTTTTTTTTTTAATTGGATTGCCAAGTTGGCCATTGCAACTGCAAGAGAGAGCCTTTTTTTACACATCCACATCACAGACTAAGTGGCCTGCAACAGTTAATCAGATCAGGAATTTAGACTGAGCAGGATGATGGGGGGTGGTGACATTGGCCATATGCTCTGCGTAGTCTGTGATTACATTCTGTCAGCATCTTTTAAGGATACTGAGGCATTGCCTTGTCCTATCTCATCCAGTCCAATGGCACATGGAAACATTTTTTACCTCTGCCACTACCTACTCTTAGCACTTGTCTGCTTCCACATCTGATTTGATTATTTAGGGAAATGCTTAAGAAATGATCGCATACTTCCACTTCTTCTGTTTCTTCAGCAATGTAAAGTGTGCAGCGAGACGGGCAAGTCGTGCGGGCCGGCCGGGCCCCCTGATGGAGACGGGGTGGAGGGGGCGGACTTTGTGCTGTACGTGAGCGCCGTGACCACGGAACGCTGTGGGCAGGAGAACATTGTGGCCTATGCAGCCTACTGCCAGCTGGAGTCTGAACTGGACAGGTGCACAAAAGCATAAACACGCAAAACACATGGACAAACACAAAGCTGACCAAGATGCCTTGTTTTATCCTTTTGTGGCTGTTAACATTTGTGCACCCATTTTGAACAATGCAAGACATGCATTTTATTACTGCTTGTACTGAGTGGGTATTGCACCTTGTTATGACCTCTGCAAGCTGTGTTATGGGAGCCTCCTGGATTGTTTGGTTTTTGTTGCTGATGTTCCTGAAATTTGATATTCAAGCTTCATCCTGATGTTGACTTTATTCCCTCTTTTCCGAACATTGGTAGGCCCATCGCTGGTTATGCCAATCTGTGCCCCCGTATGATCTCCACCCTACCTCAGGAGTTTGAAGGCATGCTGTCCACGGTCAAGCATGAGATCATACATGCCCTGGTAAATGCCCTCACGCTCCCAAAGAATGCATATCCCCCTTAAACATGAAGTCTTTTTAAAACGTTGTGTTCTGTCCTGTAGTCATATCAGTTGACCTGAGTGGATGATTGCTGTGTGTGTGTGTGTGTGTGTGTGTGTGTGTGTGTGTGTGTGTGTTTCTGTTGACAGGGTTTTTCAGCAGGGCTCTTTGCATTCTATCATGATGATGATGGGAAACCACTTACCCAGCGTTTTGCGAGTGGCTTACCAGCCTTCAATGAGAGGTGGCCTATTACTTTTACTACTTCTGTTTTCAGAAAATTGAATGGTGAAAATATTGACCCCAGCCTCAGAGCTGCTCATTGCTGTCTGAAATTTGATTCTTTCAATTTTCACCTGAATTGATGTTATTTGTGGAGTATAGATCACAATTTGTTCATAACTTCATTGTCTGTCAAACTGCATGATTTGTTTTAATAATGACATGATCTATTCTTTCAGCTTAGGACTGTTCCAGTGGAGCGATAAGGTGATTCGGAGGGCCACGCGACTATGGGACATTCGCGGCCAGCGAATGGTCCGGCACGAAGTCTACCTCTTGGTGACCCCACGCGTGGTGGTGAGGCTGCTTTTAGTGCTCAGCAAAGCAACATCTAAATCCAGCTCCTGCTAGCCTAAGCACAGTGCTAAGTGCTGTATTACTTATTCTGCATTTTATTCATGCTAAGTCAAAGGCTCCGCTGTTCCATCTCGCGCTCCTGTCTTGTGTGTCCAAAGGAGGAGGCCAGGAGGCACTTTGACTGCCCCATCCTGGAGGGCATGGAGCTGGAGAACCAGGGGGGGATGGGGACCGAACTCAACCACTGGGAGAAGAGGCTGCTTGAGGTAAGGGCTGTTGGGAGCCTCATGGCCCCTGAAATTGGGCAACGTTGCTCTGCTGCCAAGAAACACGTGAAAATAGTTCCCACATTCAAAAGCCTGATGCAGAAGTTGCTTGGTCTCCTAAATGTCATGAAAAGTGTCAGTGAGTGGGCATGTCCAATTGCTCTACACAATTCTAATAAACTCGACCATTGCTTTTAACAGAATGAAGCGATGACTGGATCTCACACGCAGAACAGAGTGTTCTCAAGAATAACGCTAGCCATAATGGAGGACACTGGGTAAGGATTCCCTGCAACATCAGATTTGAGCCATTCTTTTAACAGTTGTAGTTGTTAAGCGGTTTACTCATTTTTCCTACTCATTTAGGTGGTACAGAGCAAACTACAGCATGGCAGAGAACTTGGAATGGGGCAAAGGTTTGGGATGTGACTTTGTCATGAAGAGCTGCAAATTCTGGATGGACCATCAGCGGCGGACGTAAGACAATGGATGGCGCATAACCTTGCAAATATGTAGGAGGTCCAAGTAATTACTAATAACGCTTCACCATTGGGTAGGCCTGATGCATTGCCTAATACAGGAGCCCGTAGTATACATTCTGGAAATCTGTCTTCCTTTAGTTTGCTATATAAAGCTTGGGTTGACCCAATATGGGATGTTCCCCTCAAAAGGAGCATTGTCTAACCCTTGCCTGATATTTCACCCTGTGTTACCTTGTCATTCACTAAAGGCCACTAGAGGGCGTTGTGTTTCTCTTGTGTGTCTGACCTGTGTTGTGGTTTCTCCCAGGAGGCGTAGTCTGACCCCATACTGTGACTCTGTGAGGAGCACACCCCTCCAGCTTACCTGCAGGCAGGACCAGCTGGCCGTGGCCGTGTGCAACCTGCAGAAATACCCACTGGCTCTCCCCCTGGAGTACCAGGTAAAACAGGGCACGGCACACCGTACAGTCACTCACTACACGTAATAAACGGGGAAGTAAGAATCACTTGGTTTGTTTCAGGCATGTTTGGAATTCATAGTAAAGTGTGGCTCAATACATAAACAATGCTCATAAAATTGGTTGAGTGGCTTATTGATGACACACAAGCGGCCTTTCATCTTCAACCGAGCCATCTGACCCCCTGCAGTATTTTGACCAAATTGCTGGTGTGCCATCGTCGGAGCTGCCCTCGTACGGTGGTGCTGTAGAGATCGCAGACTTCTGCCCGTTCAGTCAGGAGTTCAGCTGGCACCTGAGTGGGGAGTACCAGCGCAGCTCCTATTGCCGCATCCAGGAGAACCAGCCAGGTGAGGCAAGACTAAGCCATCACACACACACCCTCTGCTTATTTTAGCATGCTGCTAAAACTCATTGTGCTGCCGTTTCAGAGGTCAATGAGCAATATGTGTGTTCTCTGTACTAGTTTATCATTACATGTGTGATTATCCCTCCTGAGAGTATTGTACAACTGTACAGTTCTACGTACATGCACTCCCGGAGTAATGTAACTTGAACTGCTACTGCCTTGCAGACGCATGGAGGAATTATGGGGCAGAGCAGTATGGGCCCAACTCAGTGTGTCTGTACCAGAAGTCCCCCTTCACCATGGAGCAGTGCACCAGACGCATGACCTACCCCGACTGGGGCAGCGGCTGCTACAAGGTACACCAACGCTGCGGTGACACTCAGTCAGGATGACCGGCTCTTTGGTTTCACCCGCAGTGTAAAGCTCTAACGCCACTTTGAGTCCATTCTACCACAGGGCATTTTCCTTCTCTGTTTTAAAGATTTTGGTAGCATCACCTGCTGTCCAAATTCAGAATGTGAGTCAGTGAGGTCAGCCCAGGGAGCGGTCAGGTCACTCCCTTCCTGTCCTTGTGATGTCAGGCCCAGTCTTTGTTTTGTTTCCCCTGCAGGGCTCCTCAGTATTGTACAGCTGATCATAGAGGTTGAGCCTTAGCTGTGGGTGTGTGTTGTTCCTCTGCAGATGTCCTGCTCTGACCAAGGGCTGACAGTGTGGGTGCAAGGCCAGTCCTTTCTGTGTGGGCAAGCTGGCCAGCTCCTCAATATCAACGTGCGCTCCAACGACTGGGTCTACAGTGGCATGCTGGTCTGCCCTGCCTGCTCAGACTTTTGCGGCTCCTGCCCACTCCCACACCAGCTGCCGCTAATCAACAACACACGGAGCGCTAAGATTGGTGAGCCTCCTGTCGATCTGTTCCACGAGCCAATACTGTAATACCAACTAAGGGATGCTGTCATGCTAAGAGTTCACAGTTTGCTACTTTTATCAGCCAAATTACACTCATCACTAATGCTGGATGTAATGCAAATGTCTATACAGTGCGTAAATCAGTGAGCATTTCTAATGAACACCTCACTCTGAGCATCTCTTCTAATGGTATTTCTGTGTCTCCCCTTCGCAGACCCCTGCTCCAGCTCCTCCGGCCTGGTGGTGACTCTCTGGCTGCTGCTGTTAAACCTCACCCCCCTCCTGGCTGGGTACCTCCTGTGTGGCTAACAGGGGTTAGCCCATCTCATGAGCCTGGAGGGAGTCCAACCCGAGGGCCAGCTCCCAGCCCGTGAACTACTGGGACCCCGATCCTGCTGCAGGAGGAGAGAACCTGAGTGCAGCAGGATCTCCGCAAAGAACAGCAGTTCACATCCATGGTCCCAACTGTAACAAGCAGGGAGGTACACCCAGCAGAGCCTGTGGCAGAGAGATGCTGTGGGAAAAGCCATTGATTGCACTCCTTTATAATCTAGCTAAGTGCCAGTATGTCATAGTTCACTGTCAGAAGCCATAGGCTCCAGGGCTGGAGAGAGGCAGGTGTTCTCTTGATGCGCAAGGTGCTAAATGACGTCCAACTGTCCATCCATCCCCAGGGAGAAGGTAGCATTTTCTACAGTACTGGGGACATGTCAGGCAAATACCCTGTCCTCCTGCTGACCAAGAGTTGTGCTTTTCTGTTGAGGGAGAAATATACAAACTTTGTTTTCTATGATTCTGATGGATTGGTATGAAAGTTGTTCTGTAATTGTGCATTGGGTAAGCAAAAATGGTGGCTAACACTATCTCCCAACAGGATGTGATGCGAGCAAAATTTACCGATAAAACAGACATACAAGACAGTCGCTTGCCCGGATTCTATTAGGACATAATAGAGTAAAATGTGGAGAGTTTTTGAAGATGTTTAATGTTGTTTGGTCTGGAAACTAGTGGTATGTGTGTATAATGTGAGTTGTGTGCCTGAGATTAGGCAAGTACCGTAAAACAAATATGTGAATGTGAAGGACATTAAGTTTAGCTACAAATGGGACAAAAGATTTTAGATTTGAATCATGGTTCCTCATGTTTTCCTTGGTTGAACAACCAGTAGTTCTGTTCAGTCAGATCCTTATGTTATGTTGATCCCAAAATGTGTAGTGACACTCATCTGTAGTTACGTTTTGTTCAGTGGAGTTGGCTGAATATAATTTTTATCCTGCACTCCATCCAGCTGTTGAACATTTGAACTGCTGAACATTTAGAAATGTAGAGATGTTAAACATGTCAATTGCCTCAAGTTCTAGAGTAAAGTTAAACCGCAGAGGCTCAAAACTTCTGCTGTTTGTTTACAAAGAATCAACTTGCTCTCCTCCTTGCAGACTGTTTAATTCTTGACCTTTTTTCCACCCTTATATTAAGCTAATTTATTTCTAAATTTCTTTCCATGTATCAAGATGAAGTATCTTTAGAAACCCAGTGGAGATATAAAATCGGCCACACGGATGGTTATGCGGTGGCAGCTATGCTGACATACTTTGTGTTGTTTACAGTTGAAGGAGAAACCCTATTCCTGAACTGCTAACAATGGGTCAGGAGGCAAATGAAGTTGCACAGATTATCAGAATGTTACTTTTCAATTTTTTTATATTAATTATTTATTTTTAATTACAGCAGAAATTGATTTTATGGAAAGGGCTGGCACGATACTTGCAATGATTTATGTGTATACGTATGTGTGTGTATATATATCTATTTAAACCCCAGCCCCCCACATCAACTGCTTTGCCAGTAGTGATTTTTATCGCACAGAACAAATGAGCCTTAATATGCCAGGAGTCCAGTTCTATTGAGAACAGTGGCCGTTTATTTAGGAATTCTGCACCACAATGCCTACCAATCATGATATCTTTTTTTTTCTAAATGATTTCTAAAAAAAGTAGTAATGTGGTAGGTTCTGAACATCTCTGTTGTGTTTTTGTTTTCAGATACATTCTGAAATGTGGGAGTATCCTCCCATATGACTGACTAAATGGAAGGACCACATTTTCATGTGTAGTGTAGTTCACAGAGATTAATTCAGTGTTTATTTCCCCCCTGTATTGTATTTGTGCATTTGTATAAATTATTGTAAACACACTTACTAGTTTGATTATGCTCATCCAACTCTGACCTCTGTTACTGTATTATTACATCATATAATAATTGTTAATGCTATTGAAAGTTGAATTCCCCTCTTGTTGGTTAATTCAGGACACAACGTTATATGCAGTGTTTTACTTGTTATTCTTGTCTGGCTCTGATGTGAATTATAATATTATCCCTGATCTGACAGAATTAATGGAGACCTCTGATGACGATTGTGAGCTATATTTTATTGAAGCATTTATAACAAAAAAGTTCTGATGGCTCTACAGTAGAAGTGTGTGTGTGTGTGTGTGTGTGTGTGTGTGTGTGTGTGTGTGTGTGTGTGTGTGTGTGTGTGTGTGTGAGAGAGTGAGAGTGCATACAGTTTTATATATACAGTAATCTAAGGGTTTAGATCATGTCTCTTACATTTTACTTGATATGTGTAACATTGACATGATCTCTTTGGTTTTACAATTATTTATTTTTTTAATGTGATAGAAATGTGTGATATAATTTGTGATGTATCATAGACATCTTTTTCATTTTGAACAAATTTATTTGTGTGGCCAGTAGAATTTGTTTGCTTAGCTGAAGAGATTGATAGTCTAACAGTACTTTGTGGTGGAAGATACTGGCTTTTCTTTACTATATCTGTATAGATTGCAAATTAAAGAAATTGTTAAAGTAATAAAATTTACTTTTTCTCAGGCATTCTTTGAGGCCAAGAAAAAATGATTCTGTACTTTCAAACAGCCATTCAACATTTTCCCTTTTTCCATGTCTTCTGTCTTAAGATATTTATAACTGAATAAAAAATTTGTCTCTGAATAGTCTCTCTGTTAAAAAACTGATGGCATGCAATGAATGTGAAAACGAACAAAGTGAGTCTAATAATAATCTTTCTTCATTTTGTGCTCTGACCAAAAGACAACGAAAATATGTGTATATATCTTTTAACTGCAATTGGACTGAACATGATATTAACACATATGAATGCATAACACAAAGATATGTCTGTGCAGGTTAGCACTAGATTAGGGCTACAAACATCAGTTTGCTTGCAGGCCTAGATATGTGTCCATTGTAAATTTTGATTAGGGCAACTTATTAGCCTATGCTTATCACAATTAATTGCTCTGAGAAGATTCAAGACAATTTCTGTATTATATTTTATTTAAAAAATAACCAGAGGGGGGGGGGCACAGATAGCATGTTTTGTCTATGGTTAGTAAGATAATGTCCTTATTTTCTTAGGGAAAGCGTTGCTACACTGATGGCCTAAAGCAGTGGTTCTCAAACTTTTTCTGTCATTCCCACTTTGGAAGGCCCACCTGACCCCCATCAACTCGGAAAAACGGTAATGTTAAAAAAAATTGGTTCCACGTTGCAAACATTTCCTGTTTTGGTCTGCTGGATCAGATGCTATTTTATTACTCCTTAATGCAGTCTGACCAACTATTTAAATTGTTCCCTGTTAAATTTAAGTATATTTTGCTTTGGACAAAAGGGTGATCGTATTTTAATTCATATGTCGGTCTGTTTATGACTCCTATGTTTGTGTGTGGCTATTTTGTTTTGAATCTATGATCTTGTCAAAAAAAAAAAAAAAGAAAGGCATTAATAAAGATAAAAAAAAATGTCCTCCTGATCATCGCGCCCACCTGACTTGTCACTAGTGGAACCCGCCCCCACACACTTTGAGATCCACTGAAAGTAACCTACTAGCCTACCATGTTTAGCTTTGTGATTTTGCCGTTATTTAACGAACGCTATCCCTAACTTCGATTTTGCTGTCTATCAAATACTGGTTTATAATCATTCAACAAAATGTTTATACAATATGCAATACGCAATAATTAAAATAATGTTGCACAAAGTTGAGAAAAACAAATGTCACGATTTCTGTAGGAGTTTCACATGACCACTCTATGATGTCAAAATAAAAGTTGTTAAAATAGAGTTCCAGTAAGTATAATTTCATCTACGGTTTGTTGAAAAGGGAAAACCCTGGACTTTTCCCGTTTACCACAGACGTTCATCTGGGCCTATGTATGTACAGGCCTATATTCAACTTTGTCGTTGAATCCCATAATTTAACTGTTGGTTTTTTGCAATAATTTTATTTTGATATATTTTTGATGGTATCGTGATCCGAAGGTGCGTTGACTTCCTATCTAATGCACGTCAGGCATGGCGGTCCTATGACCTGTAGCGGAGTAAACATTTGCCCTAATGATGTTTTAACGAGACACTAGACATTTTAAAGCCTGCTAACATAGAAAGGCCAGCTGCAATTTGCCCCTTCTGCCTATTAGTTTTATAAATGTTATCGTTAACAGACGGAACGCTTGTCTTTGCCGTACAAAGTCAAGGAATCTATATACTTAGCGTCATATTATCGTAGCACAGGAAGCTAGCAATCGCGGTGCAAAATCCATCTAACGTTAATCTGGCATTCTCCGGGAGGCCGGGAGGGCAACCATGCAAGGTGAAACCACAGGAATACGAATGTCTGAAAGCGAAGGAAAACTCGATGGCCTAACCCAGAGCAGGACACAGGGTTCCATTACAAGAGGAAGCTCTAAAAGTTGGCAATACAGGTGATTTGCTATTGCTAACATTAGCCACCCACCCACCACTAACGTTACTGGTGTCACAAATCAGTGCCACTGCTCCTTACCACACCCGATTGTACGTTATCGAAACTACTTGTCAATAAAGTGTGTGCTATTTAAAACGTGCGAAAGGATTGGGTATGTGTTACCACCATCTCATTCTGCACAGAATTGACCACAACACAAATTCGGTTTTGTCATAGTCGGTATTCGCATGCCTGGCCTGGCTATCTTAATATTTTGTCTAACACCCATGGTTAATCCAAGAACGTGGTCTTGTATCACCCTGTTTTTGTTTTTACAGCGATCACATGGAAAATGTCGATGGCTATCTGATGAAGTATACCAACCTGGTCACTGGGTGGCAATACAGGTGAGTCTAAAGCGAGCGGTGTGGATGATGAAGTTATTTCTTCTGATATCTGTCATGGTGTGCAGTATATTATATTGTTTGGAATTCCACAACAAAGTTAAGTGCTCCCACACATTTTTCACTTTTAAGGTTCTTTGTCCTAAACAATGAGATGGGGGTCTTGGAGTACTTTGTCAATGAACAGTCACGATCTCAGAAACCACGAGGGACATTACCTCTGGGGGGTGCAGTGATCTCTCCCAGTGATGAGGACTCGCACACGTTCACTGTAAATGCCATCAGTGGAGAGCAGTACAAACTCAGAGGTAACTACCCCCTCTTACCCTTTCTTTCTGCCAGTCTCCCCTTACACATACAAATGTATGAATCTAAAAATGTATGATAAATCATTACAGTAACAATATTTCTCACTTGTGAAACGTTTCCCCCTTATTAATCTGACACAGCTGCTGATGCCAAAGAGAGACAGCATTGGGTGAGCCGGCTACAGATATGCACACAACATCATACCGAAGCCATGGGAAAGGTAATTACTTGAAGCTTTGTCATAGGCCTAATCTTTTTTTGGAGATTTGACCACAAACACAATCCAGTGGCTAATTAAGATGCCAAGATGGCTATAATACATTCACCAGATTATGTTCCGTAAATTGTAAAGCCTGTAAATACTGTAAAGTATTTTTGTGATCCAGATTCATGTGATGATTCATAGTAATAGAGATATTTGAGGCAAGAATACTTTTGTGATGGGTCTTTTGTCATCTTCCTGCACGTCTCATCCTTTTTAGACCAACCCTCCACTGAAGAGCCGCAGCCTGTCTGTGGCCTCCCAGGGCAGTGGCTCCCCCAGCTCTCAGCGCCGGAGCATCAGCCAGAACACCGGCTCCGTCTTTGGCATCTCCCAGATGCACCGCGGCTCCAACTCCCCTTACTCCAGTAAACGCTCGCTCTTACCAGACCACCTGCTGGAGGCCCGAGAGGTGAGTCCCCAGTGACGTTACCAGGACCTTCCATGGGTTACTTACTGCTGATTGCCACCATCTTGTTACCAGTGAAATACAGAGAGCACATCCACTGATAAGGTCTTGAAGATAGAGTTTGTAATTCTAGCAAAAGGTTGCTGGTATTTGAGCTCAGGAAATCAAAGTAAACTCAAATCTTCTGTACTTCTGAAACATTATGTTGCTTGGCTGGAATTGTTTATTGCTTGGTCTGAGTCACTGTGTTTTCTCAATTAACTGGCCAGGACCTTGTATAAACAGTGTATGACATTTTTCAGCACATACTCAGAACAGATAATTAGAGGAGACTCTTTATTGGTGAATTAGTATGGTAAATTCTTTGACCGTATGCATGTACAGGCACAGCAAGCACTTTGAACTCAGTCAGTTTGCCACATTAGGATAGCTCATAACAAACACCTAACCGTTAGTAAACTCTCTGCTCCTCCTTACCCAGATGATGAATCAGGCTCAGGGGCAGCACAGGGACCTGATCCTCAGCATCGAGGGCCTGCCACCGTCCGCCGGGCCGTCTCCCCTGGACCAGGACCTCCTGCTGCTCAAGGCCACGTCTCTGGCCACCATGACCTGCCTGAGCGACTGCCTGCACATCCTCCAGCTGCAGCAGGTGGCGCGCCAGAGGATTCCCCTGGGAGGTGAGAGAGCAGGGGCTTGTTTGTTTGTTCCTTTGTTTGTTTGCTTGCTTTGCAGTTTGCATTTTTTGATGTCAGACATAATGATCAAAAGGACACTGCATGGTTATGGGCGATATAATCCTGGGGACTCAGGGAACAGTTGTCTTTAAAACAACTTTAAACAACTTTTAGCCTTTAAAAAAATGTCATCATACTACTCACTAGTTGCCTCAACCTAATAAAATACTATTTTTCGTGGAAACTTGATTATATCATCTGGCTGCACAGCTACAGTAATTACTCTGTTAAAGTTATGCTATTTTGTTTTACTCTCACTAAAACGGAGGTGATGGTGACCAGGTTAATGGTTGGCTGCGCTAGAAAATGTTTTTTTTTGACTGAAAAAAGCTATTGTCTGTGACGTTGTACTTAAGAACCGGATAGGGTCACCGGTTACTATGCCTCAGACAGTGATGTCTACTGATGTCTACTTAGGTTCCATTGAGATGGGCTCAGTCTTCCATTATGCTATGATGTGGATCATCCAGTTGTAGTTACTATTTAAAGACCTGGGAGTGTCTCCTTGCCTCTGTTGTACTATTTAATTGTATGTAATCCAGTTGCACATGTGATGTTCACCTTGTGAATGATAACAGCTATCATAACTGTGGGTTGATGCCTGTAGCCTGGGCAGAGGTGTGTTGTATTAGTCTTGTATTAGTTTGCTTTTCCTGTTGAAGGAGTAACACCCTTGCCCAACCCAATAATGGGTTGGCTGCTCTTGCATATAGACACTGTATTGGATTACTTTAGATGGATCCATCCACCAGTAAGTCCAGGCCCCGTCAGTGTTGGTACATTTACTTCTCAGTACACAAAGAGCAGAATGGCAGAAACCAGTCATATTTGAAATAGGGTTTTGTTTGTGAGATGGAACATGCATTAAACACATAATCTAATCTGATGTGTAGTCTGCTATAGTTTTGTGCTGTAAGTTTAAGCAAAACTAGATGTACCGCATAGCGGTACAAAATATGACCACCGCTCAGTCCTGTACATCCGTTCCGCGAAAATAAATCACACTTCAATTTGTCTCCATATTTTACTCCATCCCCCACTCTTGAAACTTTTGTGTATGCTTGTTTGGCATGCCTGTGTGTAAAGCGGCTGCACAGAAAGTAGCCTACTGGTGCTGAAAAGGTGAATAGATTGTAGAATAGCCAAAGAAGATGTAGCATTGTTATAAAACCTTTAAAATCTCTAAACAATCACAAGTAGGGCAGTTCATCACAGTTCATCCATTGCAACTGGATTGATGAAAGGTCACTTACACCTGTAGGCTACATTGTATTTGGGAAAAGCAAAAGGTATCAGCATAATGTTATTTATTTATTTATTTATTTTTTATGTATTTATAAACAAAAACATCTCTGTCCGTTCCATGCCGTTTTCAACAGCTATCAAAAACAAAGGTCATTTTTGGATGGATGGATTTTTTGTGAATGTTTCTTCTTCTACATAAGATTTTAGTCATCTTTAGTTCATGTAATACTTTATTGTCAATGCACAAATTAAGTAACAGTAGTCTGAAACGTTATTGTTAATGCACAGATTAAGTAACAGTAGCCTAGTCTGAAGCGGGCAGCTGTTTTACATCTAACCAGTGGTGCAAATAACTGACATGTCCAAATGGGCCTTGATGAAATGCGTCGCTAGACTGTTCATACACATTTTAACGGGCCAAAGTTGAAGAGCTTTTGTCCGTTATTGTTCGTGCAAATATAGGCTGATTCATGTTCCCTTGCATTGTTTAACTGAGGTCCATGGCTAGTCTGGCTTTCATCAGACCAAGCTCAATCTTTTAAGAAATCAAAAATAAATAGCGGGCAGATCAGGCTGGGGTTCACCCAGCCTAGTCCATAGGCACCGATATTGTTTAATTTTCCGATTGAGATATACACGCTCTGGCTATTCTAAATGCAAAAATGCATCAGGGAGTTATGACAAAAGCGGTAACTAACAAACTAGATCCTAATAGAAAGCTGTTAGCTTCCCTAAGCTACAGGTAGGATTATAAGGTAGGCCTATTTACAACATAAATTGTCAATAGGCTATGCTGCTTGACACAAAATAAAATCTCCTTTGGCTTCGCCTTACAGTATCAAGCGGACTTAAACTGTCATATCGTGGCGAAAGTTGTAATAACATTCACGCAGCTCCATGAGTCAAGGAAAGCGCGAATGAAGTAGCCACTTCTAAATGGGACCCACTACACAGTAGCTTAAGGTGTTTTGCTAAAGCAGCCATAATGAAATGAAGGTGTCATTGTTTGGATACTTCACACACACGTGCTTTTTAATTTCACAGACTACAACTACCAAGCTGTAATCAAAGCACATCGATTCCCCTCTCACACCCTGCACGCACTTAAAACAAAATAAACAGGCGTCTCAGTCTCATGCATGTATAGGCAAAACTGTATCAGACCGGTGTAGTGTAACGTTGGTAAATCTTCCATTGCACAGAATGATTTTGTAGCACGTGCAATAAATGACAGTCGAAAGATACAAACAGTGCTGCTATACATTTTGCTTGGTATAACCGCATTTATAGTTTTCTACAAATGCAATCAATCAAATGCCTCCATCACTCAACCAAGCTAACGGTAACATTACCTAGGTCCTTATTGATATTACAAGATTAAGCATTACCTGCAGTAAAACCAAGCATGTCCGATAAACATCCTCAGATTTATTTCGGCTTCAAGAAGAAATGGGAATTACACTTCATGTGAACATCGTCCCTATCCTTATTAGATGTTCGCTCGCGGTAAATTACAGTCCTTGTAGGAAGCGTCCATTGTTTTTCCAACCCACTTTTAACTTCCAACAAAATTACGTCTCACTGCAACGATCGCCATCTAGTGGACAAACGACTACTTCTATCAATACTGAAAATGCAGCCATGATGATGATGATGAATATTTATTTTGGCTTTCTTTTAATCCTACTGAATTTGTAATTATGTATCGGCCGTTCTAATACCGATAGTATGTGGGTGCCTGTGTGTGTACATGTGTATATGTGTGCACCGCCATTTACAGGCCAATGAGTGTACAGTCACTAAATGTACACATAACCTAATTTTTTAGACCCCCCCATGGATGAAATTCTATGAAACTTGGCATACCCCCAGAGAATGCCAGGTCAATCATACACATAAAATTTGGTGCAGTTCTGAACATCTTAACTGAAGATAGGGGCGATTAAAGCAGAATAATATTGCATTTTCATTTTTTACCGGGGGGTGGGGGTGCAAATCACAAATGAGTGATTATGAGCCAGGTTGATGTGGGCCCTTGAGACCAACATACCATAAAAGATTCTTCATCCTCAGTGCCACGGTTCAGGTAGTTATTTAGGAAAAACTTTTTTTTTTGCGGTTCAGGGGCCCAGCACGGGGGGGGGGGTGGTGGTGGTCCCCGGGACTAAAATGAAATTTTTCATTAAAAAAGTCTAGTGGGGCTACATACCCACCAAATTTCATGTACCCGGTGGTTCGGGTGTCCCGGTATCAATGACCAAAAATTCAGGGAGTAGATGCCGGGAAAAATTCTTGAATTGTGTGCATGTGTGCGTGTACAAATTTGTGTTTATGTGTGTGGGTGTGTGTGTGTGTGTATGTGCGTGCTTGTGTGTTTGCTCATTATGTGTGTTTGTGCATGTGCATGCATGCGCATATTATGTCTACTGTGTGAGTATGTGTCATAACATTATGATTACTGTAAATGTATGTGTAAATGTATGTGTATCTGTTTATGCACATGTGTGCACATGGAATGGGTTAACATGACCCCTGGAGGCAAACATAATGGAAAAAATTGGTCATCCTAGGCCCTACAGTTCTTAAGATATTCACAGAGAACTGTGTTCGCCCTACCCTCCTTCGGGGGTCCAGTCCAGCGGGGAGGGCTACAGATCAAAACGAAGAATGACGGTTCCATGCTATCCATGTGGGGGTACATGCCCACCAAGTTTTGTGTACCCGGTCTTTCAGTGTCCGGGAATCCTTGTTGGTGTCGTCACTAAATGTACACATAAATTATTTTATTGTAAGGCCCCCATGAGCGAAAAGTACACAAAACTTGGCATGCATTGAGGAGGGTGTCATAATGATCCTACACTTTTAATTTCGTGCAGTTTTGACCTTGTCAGCCAGAGATATTGTGATGAAAACACCTAATTTTTGCTTTTTTAATTTTTAACTAGGTGGCTATACATGAAATAAGTGGTAATGGGATGGGTTGACATGCCCCTTAAGACCAACATACATAAAAGGTGGACCTCCTAGGCCCTACGGTTCTCGAAAGATATTCACAGAAAACTGTCTCCGGCCACCTACAGGCCAGTTGGTGTATAGTAACATAAATTAATTTATTGTGTGGCCCCCATGAGCGGAATTCCACCAAACTTGGCGTGCATACAGAGGGTGTCATAATGATCCTACACTTCCAATTTCGTGCAGTTTTGACTATGTTAGGTCACAGATACCTTCAATTACAACACCTCATTTTACTTTTTTTTGTGTTTAACTAGGTGGCTATACATGAAATGAGTGGTTATGGAATGGGTTGACATGGCCCCTTGAGATCAACATACAAAAAAATGGTCCTCCTAAACCCTCACGGTTTGAGATATTCACAGAAAACTGAGTCTGCCCTACCCTCCTTCGGGGTCCAGTCCAGCGGGGGGGCTACAGATCAAAGCAACGATGGTTCCATGCTATCCATGTGGGGTTACATGCCCACCAAGTTCGTGTACCCGGTCTTTCAGTGTCCCGGGACTCATTGGAAATTTGGGCATCGAAAAGAAAAAAAAAAAAAAAAAATCTGACTAAACCTATATGACCGCTTAGCTGCATGGCCAGTCAAAATAAGAGGATCGTGGGGATATTATTGACTGGAAGGTAAGCCCATTGGTTAATCAAAACCATTTTGCATAGTATCCCTTATATGGGTTGACATGGACTTTAACATGCTATTTACTTTAAAAAATATTGTCACCAGTTTATGTTTATGTTGTTGCTTGATTAAAAGATTAATTGTGTAGCTTGATGCTTAATGCACTGTTTAAATAAGATCTGGCCTAAATCACCTCCCCCCTCAGTTATCGAACACCTTAAAACACATTGACAGAGAGCCTCGCAGGGGCGCCATGTTGTGGCCAGGTAATTAAGATTCAGCCAAAATCCGAAACCTGAAGTGCTCCCTTCCCCTCCCTGGTGCCAAGCATATGGAGAGGCAGGACTTTCAGAAATAGAAGCAGAAGGACTGGCCCACTGGCCTGCGACGCACGTTTCTTAGCTTGGCACGCTAGCGCCCGGTGGCTAATCCTAGGTCATGTTGTCTTCTGAAGAATATGTGACCTCTGCTCCGTGCCAGCCAGTGGAATATTGTTTCATTATGGATGAGGAACTGGATCCTCCTCTGATAGGCCGGCGCTGGAAACCAGAGCTGCCGGGCAGCAGCAGTGTTGACATCTCTCCCAAATTGTACCGCCGCGTTGCTGTCAGGTCTTGGAACAGAAGCTCTTACTAATGCATAAAGGTGTCCTCTGTCTCTTGTGGCCAGCCAGCCACTTTTCTTCCGTTATTGTCCCACATTCACCCCATTTCTGGGTCTCACATGTGAATCCAGGCCATACAGGTCACACAGTGATACCCAGAGTTGTGGGTTTGTTTGTTTTCGTGTCGTGTTTATGTGTTTCGAGGAACAGGCATCCAGTTACCATTCCATGCATTTTTTATCAAGCAAGGAATTCAAGGGAGCATATAGACAATTGATAAGGTTATATCAGTATTTTTGCTTATTTCATTAAAGGACATACACAGTAGATATATGCTGCCACTGCTTGTTTGATTATCACCCCACCACTTAACATAGACACTCTCAGACGGGTCAAGGGAACTAGGGCCATTTACCCCTCACCCTTTAACACAGAGTAGGGGGGGGGGGGGCAGGCAGGTATGGGCGGAGCGTGCGTGGGGACGCTGACCTGGCGGCTCAGGTTGCAGTGGGGTAGCTGTCCAGTGCGTCCGCGGGCCACTGAGCAGCTGCTGGTGCTCGCTGCTGCTGTCGCTGCCTCCTCCGCCACCGCTGTCACATTTGGACGCGGCAAGCAGGAGCTGTAGCAGTGGTCAGGCTCGGGGTTTTGTGGGAGTGAGTGCTTCAGGAGTGTGTGTGGGTGAGTGTCTGGGTGTGTGAGTTAGGGGTGGGGGAGGGGCCCAAGACAGGTGTGTGTGTGTTTGGGGAGGGGGAACATGACCACCTCTGAGCCCAGCTCCATGCATCCTGCAGGGCCCACCATCGAGTGGCTGGAGCCCAAGTTGCCTGACCTGCTGAAGAACGGCGGCTCTCTGACCAGCCTGGCCAAGGATGACGCCGGTAAGACCGAGGGGGCCGTGCTGGAGCCCCTGGAGATGGACTCCTGCGATGCCGTCGGGGTAAGACAACAATTAAGCTATCGGCTGACTCCCCGAGATACACACACACACACACACACACACACACACACACACACACACACACACACACACACACACACACACACACACACTTTCTCTTTGTTGTGAAGGCATCATAAAAAAAAATGCAGTTTGAGTTGCAATTTGAAGCTGTTTGTTGTGTTCATGAATTCCAGACAAAGTGCAAAGGCCTCTTATTTAAAAGAGTTTATGTCTTTAGGAATGACACTTTATTGCTGTGAGTGTATTGTGTAATGTGTTGGAAAAGTACATCCTGTCATAGTCCTTTTTAAGGCCTTGCTAATTTGAGCCAAAACCCATGTGGCAGTGTCTGTAACATAGCCTTCCCGCTTATATTAGTGCCTCGGGCTCTCAGAATTTGCCCTTATCGTCTGATCTCAATTACGTCTGTTACATGAACACCTCTGCTGTGGAATAGAACACCCTTCAGGCATGTTGGTGAAAAAGAGAGGGAGAAATTGAAGCAGAAGTCTGCTAATTCGGCTTTAAAGGAAACTCCAGCGCTTGGCGAGCAGCCAGACTCAGATGTGATCAGATCACATGAGACATGTGATCGAATGAGACGCGCAGTGATGCCGTTCCCAAAACCTCTCCCTGATGCTTATCATCAGGCCAAACACATTGAGGAAAAGATAAAAGTCTATTCCCCAGGCTAAGGCAATGCTTTTCTGGATGTCCCTTTTTGTGGTGGCCCCAAACATTCATGGAGCTGTATAAGAGAGGGCATTAAGTGTGCAGAGTTGTCCCAGGCAGACTGCTGAGCTTGGGGCTGTGTTGTGCTGTGTGCCCCGTCAGGAGCAGGAGGAGATCAACGCGGACGAGGAGCTGGAGGACTCGGCACCGGACGAGGAGGAGGAGCTGGCTGCCGAGGAGGAGGAGCGCAGCGTCATCCTGCACCTCCTGTCACAGCTCAAACTGGGCATGGACCTGACACGGGTGGGCCCTTCATCCCTCAGCACTCTTTTCCTCATCCTCATCCTCAGGCTTTCACCTCACCTCTGTCTGACAAATGCATTCTGTCTACTGGATGCAGTCCAGTCTATTTTTAGTTTATTGATTAGCTGTTGTCAAGCTTCCTGTAGGGCATAGGTTCTTGTAAAAAATAGTGTTGATTGTTGAAAGCACTGTAGAGAGAGAACTTGTTTCAACTGACCCAAGTGACTAAAATTCGCGAAGCCCTAACATCCACTTTATGGTCCACATTTTAAGAGATGACTATAAATGTTATTCGGTACTAATATTTTACTTGATAAGTTTATCATATACCTATGTGTCGTCTAATCCCTGAAACCTGGCCCATGGCCCACGCTGTCCTCCTCTAGGTGGTTTTGCCCACGTTCATCCTGGAGAAGCGCTCGCTGCTGGAGATGTACGCGGACTTCATGTCGCACCCGGACCTGTTTGTGGCCATCACAGACGGGCCCAGCCCGCTGGAGCGCATGGTGCGCTTCGTGGAATACTACCTGACCTCCTTCCACGAGGGCCGCAAGGGCGCCATCGCCAAGAAGCCCTACAACCCCATCATCGGCGAGACCTTCAACTGCTCCTGGCGGGTGCCCAAGTCGGAGGCGGGCAGCGCAGCGGCCGGCACTCCCCCGCCGGGCCCCCCGGAGGCCTCGGACTCTTACCTGCTGCGCTTCGTGGCCGAGCAGGTGTCCCACCACCCGCCCGTCTCCGGGTTCTACGCCGAGTGCCAGGAGAGGAGCATCTGTGTCAACACCCACGTGTGGACCAAGAGCAAGTTCATGGGCATGTCCATCGGCGTCTCCATGGTGGGGGAAGGTGAGGGGCTCCAGCTCACAGCGTCCTGCTGTGTTCACTCCATGAACAATAGCACCGTTACTAAGGGTTTTCTTGGAAGAAGATAAAGATTCAGTGGTGTACTTTGTTGCTAAATTGTTTGTAATACACCTTTAATGGCATAAGAACGTATTGGGTGTCCTGGTTTTGTATTTGTTGTTGTAGGTGAGCATAGTGATGTAAGCCTGTGTTTGTATTTGAAGTTTTTCTCGAGTGCAAGTTGTCCTAGTTGAAACCAGTCTAAATATAAAGTTTTGATTGTGGCTGCTTTCAGGCTGCCTGCATCTGCTGGAGCACGGCGAGGAATACACTTTCACGCTGCCCTCGGCCTACGCCCGCTCCATCCTCACTGTCCCCTGGGTGGAGTTGGGGGGAAAGGTCAACGTTAACTGCACCAAGACGGGCTACTCGGCTGCCATCACATTCCAGACCAAGCCCTTCTATGGTGGCAAGCTGCACAGGTAAAGCTCTAGCAGTGCACAGCTACACGAATACACTGAATCAGTTTCAACGCGGATTTCCAGATGAAATCCTTGATTCTTGAAAATGATGATAAACGCAGTCAATAAGTATGGGTACAAGGGAATACATAACCATCAGATCAAATCTGAAAAGTGGGCGGAAATGGGCAATGTTTGTTTACTGCTTTGGTGCAATAGACAGCTCGCATACTACTTTATAGGAATTCACATTATAATGCCAGGTAGCTTTGTCGACAAACAAACACTAAGAGTTATTTAAAGTTTAAAGCTAGCTTCTTGGCAATTCCAAGGATAGGCTATGTATGGATGCATATAGTCCCGCTGTTCATAGGCTACATCTTTTTAAACCGATAGTTTGCACAACCGTGTTTTTCGGTGAGCATGCTGCAACTTCAGTAGGATAATTGGTTTGATTCGCTTTTCATGTGACCGCGCTGCACAAACATATTACTGTGTCAGAAGTTATTGCTCCCTCTCTTTTAACATCGTCAGCGCTTGTTTGCATGTCCACAGTCACTGTTTCCAGCAGTAGGCTTTCGTCATGCCCACACCCTTTCCACAAGAGTTATTTTTAAATATCAGTCAATATATAGGCCTGAAGAACATGCAACAACGAAATCAACTTAGACATTTAGATAAGTTTTCCTTTGATGTGTTGAATGCTTCTTTGCATGAGCCTATTGATCGCTCTGATTGATTGTAGTGGAATAGGGCTACTCCAGCTACTTACTTAAAGGAATTCCCAATATAATGCCAGGTAGCTTTGTCAACAAACGACAAACAAATAAAATAGCCTACCTCATGTGATGGACATTATAGAACATAGCCTACACAGTGCTTCTAATGATCAAGAGGGATTTATTTGTCACATACACAGTTACAGTAGGCTATATAATAATAACTACAGCGTCTTTAAGTCCCTCCACTTGGTGGCCATATTGCAACGCTTTTTGGGCACTCATCGGGCGTCCTATTTGGCAGATAAGCGTGTGTGCAAGGCTTCACGACACCAACCTTGCTCCAGCGGCGAGTTCACAACACATCATTGGCACGATGTCTGCACAACACGCCACATAATTGGCTCAATGTATTCACATCACACCAGATGATTGGCTCAATGTATTCACATGTCGATGTTTTGCCGAGGAAGGGGTGGGATATGTGTAGACAACGGCCATATTAGCGTGACAAACTAGCCCCATGCATTTCTATGGAGGATTTTTTGAGTGCTGTGTCTCCTCATTAGAAAGTCTCTGCTTTAAGTTGCATATAATCCGTTGCCATTCACTGTATGGCTGTCAAATGAATAAATGTAGGCTACTTCTCCAAAAGCAGCATGGCCATCATCACGTGAAACGAGCACAACGAATCAGGGAAGGGAACATGGGCTTGTATGTCATCTCTTTTCAGATGGTTCCGCAACACACTGCAGACACACAGTCCACATTCGTCCATTACGGCTGCGGAGCAAAATGAGTTCGGGGTCTCCAGCGGATCCAAATTGCTCCACTTTGGAGACGCTGATACGATGGTCGAATGTGGACGATAGGGCGAATCGTAACAAAAGACATAATGTAGACGTAGCGTACATAACATCTCATGCATACATCTCCTCATGCATACATAACCTCAGTACCCTCACAACTTCCTGAACTTTTCTCCAAACACCATTTATGTCCACCCATATATCCCCGTTCTCTACAGTGACTGTTGAATTTGGCCCCAGTAAGATTTCATCAATGTATGGATGTGTCAATTAAGTTAATGTAGTTAATTTAATGTAGTTAATGTAATGTAGTTAATGTAATGTAGTTAATGTATGCAAATTAAAGGCACCCTTAACAAGATTTGCTCTCGGGTTCCCCTTCTGGCTGAGAAGCCGCAATAATAAACAAACTAAATATGTGTCTCTTGCAACAAAGTATGACCATAACTCCAATACAATAAAGAGGAAATGCACCGATAGCAGTCTGTAGAAAAATATCTCTGAATTCCTGTAGTATAGCTGCTCTTTTGCATTTCGATTACGGAGGGAGGAGGGTGGAGGCAGTTTCCTAACCGAAACTAGAAAGTTGCTAGGTTGGTAATCACCTACACAGGTGGACAATGGCAGAAGTACAGTTCATGTTATGTTAAGGTCAAAAAACTGTTAAGGGCACCTTTAAGTTGTGAGTCCAAAAAGTTGATTGTCTGCCCGTCCACCCCCACCCGCAGAGTGAGCGCCGAGGTGAAGCACAACCCCACCAATGTGGTGGTGTGCCGAGTGCAGGGCGAGTGGAACGGCGTGCTGGAGTTCAGCTACACCACGGGCGAGACCCGCATCATCGACGTCACCAAGCTGCCCGTCAACCGCAAGCGCGTGCGCCCTTTGGAGAGCCAGGGCCCCTACGAGTCCAGGTGAGGTCAGACACAGAAAAGAGCTCAGGGGTTTGGTTAACATACTGATGCATGACAAGACCAGGCCTTTTCTTTTCATGTCATGCTTCGGAACCAAACTCTTATATGACTTTGTTATGAAAAATGGCTAAGCAACACTGATGCTAAACAAAGCACTAAAAAACAGACATCATTGTTGTTTATTTGAGTGTTGTTGTCACTTCTTGATTGAAACAGTGCTGCTCTGAGACCAGTTAGTATATTGAGTTGAGTTAGCTCAGAGTAGTGTTAGTTGAGCAGTGGAGTGGGCCTGATCAGTGTGTGTCTGGTGTGCTGCATGCAGGCGCCTGTGGCAGCACGTGACGGAGTCTCTGAGGCAGAGGGACATCGAGAAGGCCACGGAGCACAAGCGCTTCCTGGAAGAGCGGCAGAGGGCTGAGGAGAGGCATCGCACAGAGACCCACACGCCCTGGAGGACCAAATGCTTTGAAAGAAAAGTAGGCGCCACAGTTTGGTCTGAATACTGTATATTGGTCACCTAACTTACTCATTTGTTTTCATTTTCAAAGGTTTTGCATAACAGATGGAAAAAGATAAAAGATGGAAATTTCAGGTCTAACAAAAAATGAGACATGCATACATTTTTACAGCACCTGTGTGAAGAATGTGTACTCTGGTCATAGACTACCAAAGTAATAATGCTAAAAACCCACAACACATTTATGATTCGTAATTGATAGTTATTCATCAATCAGCTTTAGTTCAGACTAAATTTATTTTTTTTCCACTTTGCTAAAGCTTCTCAAGATCTGCATCTCTGATTTCAAAGCTGTACTACGTCCTTATGCGTATGCGACCTTAATCCCAAATTTTAATTTGTGTTTTCACGATTTTCTGCTTGAGTCAGCTGATTTAGGCTTGTTGGAGATTATGGAGACAGGTAGTCTATCATGGGCACAGATCCTTACCTGCTGAATACTATTGTCTGTCAGGACTTTTTTGATGTTTGATGTCATCAAGGGCATGATGGTCCCCTGCTCAACTACCGCATGCATCTTCTCTGAAATAATAAAAAACGGAGCTTGTTTTGCCTCAAAACAGAACGTCCACTCATTTCTGAGATTTGGTAATGACTTGTCAGCCATGTAGAGATTCCATGGTCCTCTTTGAAGCATCATGTCTCTAATCTGTCCTCTCTCCCATCCACTCCACAGGGTGAAGGCTGGGTGTATTATCAGCCGCTGTGGAAGACAGCCGACCAGAGCCCGACATTGAGCACCTCTCAGACCAATCTCTGAGCTCCCCATGAGGCTCTCCACACCCCCAACCCCCCTACATCACACGTTCCATTTCTTCTCTCTAAGGACAGAACCCCCCCCCTCCCCTCCCCATACCCACTCTTCAAATGATTTGCTTATTCAGGGTGTGAGACTGTCGTGCATCGTGGAATGGTGGAAACTGCTCTCCTGGCAGAGTGAGGCACTTGTGATTTCTTTGCATCCCCTCGATTGGAGATTTTCTTGTGTTTTATTTTTTTTTTGTTTGTTTGTTTTTTGTATCATTTATGTGCAGACTGCTCTCTGGACTGTCCCTGGGTGCACACAGATATCCTTTTGCTGACGTTGCCTTAAATGAGATGTGCTTGTTGTTTATGTGCAATGAGTGATGGTGTGCTATAGGGTGGTGGTTGGACCCGTCTCATTTGTTGTTTGTTGGTTTGTCTGTCTTTGTTTGTTTTTGTTTGTTTTTTGTTTGTTTTCTGTTTGTCTCTCCCATCTGAACTGGTGCCACATTTAACACTGATTGTGGCGTCAGTTCAGTTTTAAACTGAAATTTGAAATGTAGTTTTTAAAATGAAAATAAATTAACTGTTCAAATTAAGTGATATGCTGATGGGTATGATGAATGATGAAGGATCCTCAACAACGAAGGGAATATTTAATTTTCTTGTTGCAGGATGCTGTGGACCTTTGATTAAAGACTATGTAAAAAGGCTCTGGCTTTTAATGTGTTTTGCAGTCGTTATGCATGAAGAAGCAACCAGTTCTTATGTGTTGCTGAACTCTCTCTGAAGTGTGAAGCTGTAATGTGACCAATCAGATGGATTCTGGCTTCTCTGAATGGATTTGAGCAGCAGTCCGATCAACAACTGATGCTCACAGTACAGCTTTTCAGATAGGAAAGACAAGGGAGGTTTGGTCAAAGGCTGGTTTGTACTGTACGTAGAGCCACCAGTGAGAGCCAAAGACACCCACTCTCCCCTGTAAAGCTCCGAGGGCCTCCTCTCAGAGTGCCGAGTGGCGTGGAAACCACTTGTGATTGGACGCCGTTCTGGGAGCCTCACTTGCACACTCTCGACATTCCACGCCCCCCCTTATCTCGCCACCCGAGTTGCATTATGCATGTAACTGCTCATCTATGCTCTCTCGCTGGTATGAATCTACCTCGTCTCGAGCCATCTGTTCTCAAGGGCAATCAAACGTTGGAGAGAAAGTTTGTGTTCACTTGGGTTTTTGGTTTCCCCTTGCTCTCCCCTTGCTCTCACTTCTCCTCTCTTTCTCTCTGTTGTTTCTGAATTTCAATTGTAACTGGATCAAGTGAACGCTCTGGACAGAGGGAAAAGTAGTTTTTGAAATTATATGAACATTGTGCATCATCTGTTTGTGAGCTAATGAAGGCAGGGCCAGTTGGTGGATGCCTGCTAACTCTCTGCGTGGTTATCAGTTCTTTGGTAATGGTTTGAATCAAGCTTGCTCCCAGTTTAGCAACACGTGGCGTGAATGCAGGATGTTGAGAAACTTGTGGTGCCTTATTTGTATTTGTCTTCCAACCCCACCCCACCACCGCATTCCATCTCCCCACCTCAGCTTTCCCATAATATAGACAGAGAGGTGAGAGGGAAACCCCCTCCACACACAGACACACACACACCACCGTCTCTGTACGCATATCCCTCCTGGGCTCGCTACAGAGCTGAGGACGCATTCTGTCTACTTGAGGATTGTGAGATGTGACCCCTGGACTTTTCTTGTCCTCCCCCACGCCCCCTCTTTTGTTTTTGTGTTCTCCATTCCATACTGTATATCTTGCTGAGCTGTGAATTGCACTGATATTTTAACAACACTCCCTGTAGCCTGAGAAGTCCTGATGAATGAATAAAATTGCTAATATATTTGTTGAGGAGTTCTTGTCTCTGTTTTTTTTTTAATGTGGCTTTCATTTCTATTAGTTTTATGGTGGGTCTGAATTGTTAAATTAAATGATTCACAAAAAACAACATTCATACTTTATGTATGACATTTTATGAGATGAATATGCAATTGTATATATAATATAATATATATAATCCATACATTTGTGACACCAGTTCACAATCACAACACAGTGGCTCATTAGTTTCCTAAAATCTGGTCCTTCATCAGAATTCACAGAACCTCATAGATTTGGGTCATAGGTTTTTCCTCAGGTCACTAGCAAATGCAATGCTCTTGAGTACATATTGGAAGTCTACCCAATAAATAGAATGTCATCAGTGCATGATTTAGTGTTCACTTTTAACGGCCACAATTAGAGAAAACATTCCATTCTCCTTTTTGGCCAAATTATTGAAAACACAGATTACTTATCGTTCATTTGATTTTAGACTCATTCAGAGTTTGTTTTTCTCTTCATATTTACTGATCATAGCTGGCAACATTTTAGTCAGTTGGTCAAGCTCATGCCCATCACAGGAATATATAAATCAAAGACTTCTTACGCTACCTTTCAGTAGAACCAGTAGCAGACTTACTGGTGAGAGATATATGTTAGTTCGTTAGACTGACGTATCAAATCGTTTAATGGCTTCATTCAATCAGGGTAACTGGCTGGAATTGAGTCTGCACGATCTTCTGGATGAAAGACGTCCACATTTAGTCCAACAGGGTGAGCATTATTGAGTTTGTGGGGATTAAAGTCACTCTTCCTGTCGGCCCTGGACAGCACGGCAGCCTGAGGTTTCCTCCCAGGGTTCTTTTAATTGGATTTCACTGCAGACCATAAAGTGATCGCTTCCTCTTGGACCATTAGCATGATCTGACAAATGTCTATTCAAGTCCAGGTCATTTTTATGTCTTGTTATGTTAAGGATAATTTAAAGGATTGCATCATAAATTCCCTCAGAGAATTCTATGACACACATAATTATAAATTTAATGTCGTAGGTCTTTGAGTCTTTGAGTAAGAATGAAAAAAACATCTACTTCCAATAAAATGCTCTTTGACTCACTTTCATCGCTTTAAACTTGAGCAGTTCAAGTTGTGTTCCTTTCTCAAATATTTTCAGATACAGCCTGTGGTTAATCAAATTGAAAGCCTTCAAAAACCGCTCCAACTTCAGCGTCTCGGATGACTACAGCATGTTTGTGGATTCCGAGAAGGCTGTGTTAAAATTCAAATGAGGAAATAGTGTGTGGTAAACAGCCTTAGAAAACATCTCCAGGCTGTAGTATTTCGACAAACAAGACGCAAAAATTCAAGAGGGTGGATATGTCTCCATTTTCTGCCTTCTGTCACATTGAAACCAACTGACTTCATGGAACCATTTTATGGCGGTGAGTTTTTGAAGAGGGCGTGATATCTTGTATCAAATGCAAGGTTTCTTCAGGGATGAATTAAATTATGCTTCTTTGATGCTTTCAGTATAATCATTTCTGGGTCCCGAGAGTTAAAATTCCATCACATCTGACAGAAAATGCCCCTCCTTCAGTGGCACAGCAACTACATGAGAAGTGCACAGTTACCAACAAAAGACATGGCAAACAAAGTCACATGAACCAAGAATAATCATGGAGACCAGCTCCTTGATGAGAATAATATACAAACGAGTTATAATCCAAATAGTCCAATTGTTTGAATTGTCACTGCTATTCTTCCGAGGAGCTTTTTGAAGCCGTCACACTTCCGGCAGTGCCTTTGAAGGCTCTGAGGCTTGCATGTCTGAGACCAGCGGAGGAAGGGAGGGGGTGTCCGTGTCCGTGCCCGAGCCTGTGTCGTGCTCTGCTCGTGGGGAGGGAGGGGTGGACGTGGCAGTGAAACCCTGCTGCTCTTCTGACTGCTGCTGCTGCTGCTGCTGCTGTTCCAGCTGTTCCAGCTGCTGCTGCTGGTCTGTGAGGCTGCCACTGATGAGGCTCAGCAGTCGGCTCTGCTCCTCCTCTTCCTCCATGTCTTTGGCCAGGGTGTTGAAGCGCTCCACCACGCAGTGCGCCGTCAGCCGGGCCTCGGGGTCGTGGTCCCAGCACTCTGTGATGGTGGCACACAGCAGCTGCATCCCCTGTTGGACAAACAAGGACAAGACAGAGTCACGCCATGCAAGTCATCACTGGGCTCCACTTGGCTGGACAGACAGGGCATCTTCTGACATGAGATGCTAAAGGTGTTCAGTGTTGGAAAAAGAAAACATGTGATGTAGGAGGCTCTGCAACTTTATACACATAAACACAAAACGGTTTATGTCAGCATTAAAAATACATTCACATAGGATATCGAGGGAGGAAAAAAAGACATCACAGCATCTTGTGACATGGATCCACACACAATCAAATAAACATGCTCTCCTCTGGGTGTAGCGAACACACACTGGATCATGTGTGTTACAGGTCGTTTGTCTTCAATCTGGGCCCCCGTCCAGGACACGCGATCCACCTACCTGGTGTGTGGTCCAGCTGGAGGGGATGTCAGGCCGGCCCCTGTCTCTCAGCACCAAATCCCTCATGCTGTCCACACACGGCTGCTCACACACTTTGGAGCCGAAGGGTGGCTCGTAGCTCTTCACCTCTGTCACGATGAAATAAAGACAGCACCGCTGTTTATAATAAGTCAAATACATGCGCGTGGAACTTTTTATAGATGACCCTGTTCAGGTTTGTTTAATGTCTCTCTTATTCTTCCATACTAAAGAGGTCACAATGCAGTAATAGAGCATAGCCTGACCTGTTCACATACTAGACGTGACATGTTTTGCTTATCTATCTTCACAAATATAACAGAGTCACTTCACTCACTTCAGTTAAACATGACATTTTATAATGTAATCTGACCACTCAATTTTTGATTATGTTTACACTCCGCTGATAGATCAGCAAGATGTGTGGTTTAGGTCTTCTGTTTTACCTCCTATGACATCACAGCGAGAGACCATTTCCCACAGGACCAGTGCCATGGAGTAGACGTCCATCTGCTTGAAGGACTCCAGGTCCTCCAGATTTACTCGAGACTCCAGCACTTCAGGGGCCATGTAACGCGCCGTGCCAACCTGACAGATGGAGACAGTCAGGCATGGACATTCACACAAACTATTGATATCAAGATCACCCACTCTAAACCACATAATCATTGTGTTATTATCTTAGCACTATGAGGTTCCAATGTCATTCTTTTGCGGTAAACTCTATGGATTGCTATTGTTTGAAAATCAATCAGCCATGGATCACTCTGACAGCCAGTAAGAAACTAGAGCAACAGGCTAGGGAATAATGTAGCTGCAACTACAGTAGCAGGACATTGCAGCCTAAATAGCATACTGTCTTGCTACAGCACAGTGTCCCCATTTCTCTCACCTGACCACTGTTGGCGAAGTCATCTACAGTGAGCGAGAGATCCAGCCGCAGAGCCAGGCCAAAGTCACACAGGGCACACTCATGGTTGTCCTTCACCACGATGTTGCTGCTCTTCAGGTCTCGGTGCGACACCGGCACCTTGGGGGCCCCGCAGGGCGTGGTGTCACTGTGCAGGTGCGCCAGGCCATGCGCCACCGACCCCGCCAGCGAGCACAGCTCCGTCCAGCTCAGCACATGGCTGGCCAGGTAGTCCTGCAGGTTGCCCAGCGCGTAGTAGGCCATGATGAGCCAGTACTGCCTCTGGGGGCCCCCCCCTCCGGCCGCGCCGCCACCACCACCCCGCTCCTCCGCCGTCAGGAACTGCACCACGTTCTCGTGCTTGAGGTTGGCGTCGGAGAAGATGGCGCGCTCGTTGTGCCAGGACGCGTACTCCACGGCCGGGAAGATCTTGACGGCCACTGACTCGTACTGCCCCTCGCTGTGGTTGAGGCGCGCGCGCCACACCTCGGCGAAGCGGCCCTTGCCCACCAGCGCCTCCAGCTGGATGGGCAGCTGCTCGGTGTTGTGGTTCAGGCTGTTGGCCCGCGTGGACGACAGGTCGGAGGTGCCATCGTCCCCGAGCAGGGTGAGCTTGCCGGGGAAGTCGCTGCCGTTGGCCTCCCCGGAGCGGCCCTCGGGAGGGTCCAGGGACTGGTAGTGGGTGCGCTTGGGGGCCCAGTCCTTGGGCTGCTTGCCGAGATGCCGGGTGCGGTATATGTAGAAGGCAGCGGTGGCTACCACGGCAACAAGCAACGGAGGCACCAGACTGATTACTACCACGGGGATCACGTCTTTGCTTTTGAGTTTTGAGTAGCCTAAGAAAAACAAACAACAAGTATTATCAGTGCTCTTTAAGTTACATGTGAATATTAAAACTATTTACAATATTGCCATTGTTATGTTACAAAGACAATACTGAATGAACATTTCATTGCATCAAATTCTAAAACTGTATACTTGTCTATGAATCAGTACAATACCAAGTTGTCACACCAATATAAAAAGTGACCTTCCTACAGCAAAGCATACTGGTTGTAGCAGCATTCTTACCGTGGGCTCCCTTGTCAAAGATGAGTTTGTCATTGCACTCCTGATCGCCAACACAGCCACAGACAAACAGTAGTCCGTCATCGGAGGGCTGGGGGATCATGGTGCACTCTGTGGTGGAGTAGTTGGTCAGAAAGATGTTGTCCAGGGCCTGCTCAGGGTGGTGGCACAGCGTGCGCACACTGACCGTCTCATTGTCTTTCCTCCTGTAGCACACAAACACTTCCACATGAGCACTTCACATGCACATACTGTAATAAAGGGGACTGCCTGCGCCTCTTTTGAAATTCTAGGTCTTATGTACATGGTATCAGAAATCACAGTCTATGGACTACCTTTGGTTCCTGTGTATGTTAGATGAAAACAATATGACAAAGGCAAAAGAGGACAAAAATACTTAAAAATGTATAAAAACCAGCAGGAGGTTTTCTCATTCATGTTAGCATTTTATCCACAACTTCCTGACTTTGTAACGTTTTATGTATTCTTGAAAGTGATCCCAAACAGCAGTTTCTCTTAAACAACCAGGACAGGCTCTGAGGGTGTGGAGAAGAGGTCATCAGCCTCACATACGCCCACTGGACATTAGAGCCTATTTTGACATCAGCACTGTACAGCTGTGGGCCCTCAGGTAATGGCACCCATCAGATTTGTAGTCAGCAAAACAGACATGATATTTAATAGTATAAACAGAAGCACTATAAAGTCACTGTTTTTGTCTTGGCTGGATATTTTTTATTAGACAATCTCTGTGATTTACTGTTGTATTTTTTATCATAAATTCTGTGCATGCGCTCTGGCAAAGATAAGCAAAGTTTGTCATGCCTGAACCATGTCATATCAAGGAAATTCAAGATGGGACTGCCCTTTTATGCACCCTCTCACCAATCAGTCTCTCTTTTAATGCTGTTAAATATGTTTATTATTTGCTTTCTATTACCACAGAAGGGGAGTTTTTCCCTCTTCTCATTTTTCAAGTCCTCTCCACCCCAACCCCCCAAGAGAAGCAGCTCTCTCAACACCCAGTTGTTTTTGAATAGTCACTCAGAGGTCAGTTTGATTAACTTCACAGAAACGTCCCTCCCAGGCCCCAGAGGGTGGATCTGACCAAGGGGAAATCCTTTGAAAAGGAGCTCATTATAACAAGCAGAGACCCAATATGCCTCTAAATCAACTTACTCTCATTCAATTTAAAACGGCACATACTCACTATATTTGTCACTGAGAAAATGTCTGTCTGGTTAGATCTCACGGAAGCTGAACTAACATCAAAGAGACAAGTGGCTAATTGTTAAGTGAGGAGAAGCACTGAACTCACCCAATCTTATTGTGTATTATTTCAACCAACTATTCCATAAAGTTAGTGATGACATTTAATATTCACAAATTCTCTATTAATCCTCTATTAAACCTCTATTAATTGCATGGTTGCAGTGGTTGTCGAAAGATGTAGACCTACAAATGAATGGCATGCCAATGTATGTGTGTAGCAGTGTGCGGAGGATAAACTTACCAGATAGCCACACAGACCTCCTCAGATAGAGTGCAGAAGGAGGTTAAGTTGCAGTTGCTTGTGCACACATTGTCTTCACACACAGGGCTGGAGTAGTCACACCACTTACACAAGTTAGTCCTCATATGTGTGAACGTTGAGGCTTCAACAACTGAAATGAACAGACAAAATACATTTTTCAAATACACAAAACAACCAAACAGAGGAAATAGTTTTGAAAAGAATGAACTGCTGGTAAAATATATAATTTGGAGTAGTTGTAGCTCGATTAAAATAACTCTTCCCAAAATTGTATGAAAAATCAATGACATGTAACCTCAGCATACAATATTTAATTAGCATTTTTTCAACATCAATCCCTTAAAAAATACTTCTCTCCAATTTCAGAGAAGATAGCCATAATTGTCTGGTCAGTACACCAGCCTTTCAGCATGATTACGGTCTTCAGTTAACAGTAATACCATAATGAAGAAAATGATGATGATTGCCGTGTGAAATAGTGACAGGGATAGAACTCATAATAGCATCTGCAATCAAGATAGCATTTATGGTTAGCCCTCTTGGGTGCAGTGACCCATCTGGAATGCATAAAGAGTTAAGCGGATTTGGGAATGACAACAAGCAGGAATACATGAGTATGTAGCCTATATATTGGTAGAGAGAGCGAGTGTGTGTGTGTGTGTGTGTGTGTGTGTGTGGTGTGTGTGTGTGAGAGAGAGAGAGAGAGAGAGAGAGGGTGGGGTGTATGCCTGCGGTGCAGTGCAGTAGTGTGTGCATTCCTTCCCACGCATCTTGCCTCTGTTATCCTTATGCTGCCACATCACAACAATATTAATTGTTGATTGAAACCAGATGACCCCCTTTTTATCTCCCTCTTTTTCCCCACTCGAAGAGTGGGGTGATCTCACAGAAACGACTCAAACATTAAAAGAAGCTACACACATATTTCTCAAAGGCTTCCAGATGTTGGTCAATGCCAACCATCAAAATATACACCAGAAAAAAAAAGACAAAGAGGGAGGGAGAGGAGGAGGGGAAAGCCTGGATAAGCAAAAAAGCCCCTCTGCAAACTTTAAAGTAATTAAAATCAGCAGTGACTGCTCCAGAAATAAATTGAAGCCAGAAGCATTCAGCCAAGCCAAGTTCGAAGCACAGCCCCTCAGTGCTTATGGGAAATCCAAAGGCTGCATGCTTACAGGAGGCCTAGAGATGCAGGGCAGGACTCATTTGCTTTTTCTGTTGAGCAACTTTTCCTCACTTGTTATTATTTAGCTGTGCTTTGGTGCCGTGAGCAACTATTGGGAGACCGGAAAACTTGAAAACATAGTATGGCATCATTGTTTTTTTTATGTGGAAAATCAAGGCTCTTCATGGTCCAGAAGGTATGTTTAGGTTTCATGTAAAGGAAATTGAATACTACGTCTCAAATCCCTAACATGGCACATTTCCTATGGCCTTAGCTGTGACATAGTGAAGCCTACATTCTGTAAAGAGTGTTTAGGATGGTCACAACAAGTGAGGGAGAATAGAAAGGGACTATGTTTTAATTATTTTAATGGGAAAAAGAGAATCAAAACTCTTGCTTTCATTCCGAGCCAGCTGTTGTTTAACAGACTGCAGATGTGTGATGCAACCACTGGGTGGCGTCTCTCTCGCCCTCTCAGGCTCTTCTCTCTCCACACACACACACATATACACACACTTCCCAACATGTGTTTTGCTGAGTAAATCAGTACCAGCACCACGAGAACACTCTGCTTTGCTGAGACGGTTTGAATTCGGATGTGTTAACATTGTCACTGCCATCCAGATTTTCCACGCTAATAATCAATCAGTTTAAACATCTCAACCCAAACCAGGGGTGCAGTGATGAGCTCACCCGTTGTGATGAGAGGGGTCGATGTTCTCATGCCATTACTCATGCATACCCCACGGTATCATTGGGAGAGGCCAAATTAAAACTGCGGCAACAAAAGGGGGCCAGCGTCTTGCCACGTCTGAGGGAAGGCACTATTATCTCATGCCAAACAATAAATGGCCATTTATCCTGACACAAAACATTCTGCTCGCTTCCATGAGTACCACGCTCTGCCCTCGCCCCAAGATGAGACCGAGCTCTTGGAACTGCCTCAAGGAGGCCGAGAGATAAACACAAGACGTCTCTGTCCTCACTGAGTGCCAATCAGAGGTTACACACACACACACACAAATACTCTCTCTCCCCCTCCCTCCCTCTCTCTCTCTCTCTCTCACACACACACACACACACACACACACACACACACACACACACACACACACACACACCACAGTGTGATCAGGGTTGTCAGCATCATATCCTTTCTTTGAATTAAAACAATATTGCCATTGTGCCACATGATGATGGCAGGGCAGTGAAGGCACCAAGCACATATAACCAATGCCCTTCTGTTCTGCCATTTAGTACTTCTGCGTTGGTTTAAACCGATACAAAATACACTCATGGACTTGTAGCATACATCTGTTTTAAAAGACTTAAGATTCAGATTGATTCCAAATGTAAAGTCAACGATGCTGAGATATTTTCTGAGGAATGGAAAGCAAAGTACACAGTCCATCTTCCAGTATGACATGTCTCAGTATTGTGCAGCATGCAACCCCTCCACTCTGTCCCAGTCCACACAGAAAGTGTCCCTGCATGCAGAGATAATTTGAAGCCTCACTACGAGTTTCCTGAATGAAGTTTCCATGACATGTTGCTCTGACATTTGAATTCGATTGCAGTGTGGCTTTTTCTTGCTTCTCAGTCAACAAAGCTAAAAAGTCCACTGGAAGTGGGCCCCAATCCTTTCTTGATTTGTGAACCTCCATTTGTTTATGTAAACATTTGTACGGCCTCAAATCACAGACGCTTTAGTGCCTTAGCAATCACTTGTTTGTGCTGATTTTGACAAATTCAAGACAGACTTGTTACACAAATACAATACTGTGTATTAAACAGCTCTTGACAGAAATACAAAAATACATTGGCATGTTAGACTCAAGCAAGCCAATAATTCTAGACTACATAAGTCTAGACTACAAATATTAACAACAACAATACATACAAAACGAATTTGCTGTTGTAAATTTGTTTACAGTGGTACAATGTGGCACTGAGGGCCTACAGTTTCTAGTATTATCAATTTTGTGTATTCAAACAAATTAAATGTCACATTTACAGGCATGGAATTTTGGCATGTAAATTCTTATTTTCCATCAGTAGGCTGAGCTTGCATTTGGGATCTGTGTAACTACAAAAGCATTTCTGAGACATTGCTCATTTTCTGTAACTAGTAGAGCTCAACATTATAAGATAATATAACCTCGGCCTATTAACATACATGCAAATTATTTCTTGATGACCACCAACCAAACGAGGCCTATTAGGAAACTTTTTGGGTTCGATAATCTGACTCACGACTATGCCTTTACGCATGCAAATACATTTGACAGTGACGATCACAAAGGCCTAAATGCTGTCCTCTGATAATTTATAATAAGCCTGATAGTGATGAGGCTGTAAAAGCATGTGTACAATACAACTGTACAGTTGTCCAGCATGGGAAAGTTCTGCAATAGGCGATCTTGCGCACACAACGCTTTCTTCTTTTTGGAATTCTGGGTAAACTAGAATTGTTAGATTACGCTACCATGACTGCCTTCAATTTATGAAATTTAGAATCTGGGAATGAAGAGAGCTTAGCCGAGCCATATGCAAGGCTATTGATTTTCATAAATGTTTACGAATAGTTTTCAGCTTAGCCTATAAAGACCGAAGAGTCTCTAAACGTTCTCTTAAGCGTATCAAAAGAATCGCGTAAACCTGGCCAATTTGACATTTGTAGTCTACTTCATGGATACACCAAGCCACCTCAGCAAATGCCTACAAACAATGGACACTTAAAAAAGTGTAGACGGAGCGAGGCGAGCAATTGTAATACTCACAGAGCGATATAAGAAGAACAGATGTGAGAGCGAAACGACTCCATCGCCTGCGTCCCATAATTATGACAGAAACAATACACTATGTAGACAAAGTTTCGAAGTTTTCGGTGACTACAAATCTTTGTTTTTTGTTAATATACTGAGAGGATATAGTCGGGGGGACATGCATTAAGGCAGTATGCGCTGCGACAACAGCTTGAGCTGAATATTTTTGGCAGGAGTTCCGTGTAGGCGGATCCAGATGTTTTTAATCCAGCTGTGTGGAGCTAGGGTCCCGCCCAGGAACTGGAGTTCATTAATAACAAATTCTAAACGATTGTATGAACGCAGATTTGTTTATAATGTTTAATACTTAGCTTAGGATGTCATATGAGTGTTTTCAGATGCCCAATCAATTTGTTTTCAAACTTTGTCTAAGATGTTTGTATAGCTCTAGATCAATAGCCTATTGTTATTTAGTATAAGAAGTAGCCTAACTTCTGACACACTAAAAAAAAAAAAAAAACTAGGCTATGTGGTTTTGAACAATTAAGCAAGAGTAGGTCGAGGCTATTGGCTGACCTAAATTAGGCTGAAACAAGGAGGACAGGCCTGCAGATGGTCAGTGAGCTCGCCCCTGTACAATTCAGGCTACATGGGCCTTTATCAACAAATCAAAGTGGGGTATAGTTATTTGAAAACATTAAAAACCAGTAGGCAAGTTAAGTGAGATCAGATCATCATGTCAAAAATTAGGCTATAGGCCTACAGTAACTGTCTAATAGAACAACAACAACAATAGGCTAAACCAACCAACTAAAAAGACTAGACCACACTAGACCACAAACAAGAGCTAACATTGAACTAGGTTCATATACCCTACGCCAGGTGTAATGACAATGGTTGCAAATCACCAGGTGACAGAATTATGTATTAAGGAAAAGAAACGCAATCAGAACTGCGCATGCGGTGAGGAGGTGGACACAATTCAGAATGATGGCGGATACGGGAAGCGACGAAGTAGCGGTGATTGGAAATATCGACCTCACTCCTGGGGAGATAGAAAACAACATGAAAAACACGGTAAACTTTGCCGATACACCACTGCTAAACACAATGGCATGTAAATCAGTTACTTGCATCCTGGCGTGCAGTCCCTTATTACTCGATTTCCTTCACTGCCAGGCCATATTTAGCCCCCGGAGTTGCGTAGCCTTCCGAAATTCGATGCTGCTTGCTAGTTAGCCAGTGTTCATGAGCCGCAGCTGGATCAGCTGAGCTGTTGTTGTTGATGGCAACTTTCTTACTGACAGGCTACGAACAAAGAGCTTTTAGTTTAATTCTCTGCGTTTGGAAGAGATCCATTAATTCACGGTTAACCTAGACAACTTGAGTTAACTTAGGTCCATTTTTGGCGCGGCAACGGTCTTCTATCAAAGTTTGAGAAAGTCTAAAAAACTTACGAGTTTGGCTATCTCAAAGGTCTCAGAGTTTGCTAGTTGAATGAACGTGTCCCCTTTTGTAAATGACACCGTTCGCTTTTTCTTAATAACTTAATTTTCAAAATGCTGTAGAATACTTTAATCTTAAATTGAACTTTACTTCAGGCATATTTGCGTAAAGTAGGCTACAATAGTACACCATCAAAACCCTTCATTTGCTTAAAGGCTGACGTAGACATCCCGTGATCTGTCACACTGGTTTAGAACGAATGGTCAGTAACGCTAATGTTGCTTAGTCGTCCAAGAAATACATTATTGTTTGTACATTATTACATACATGTATTGTTAGTACCGTCTCCAGGCGCCTTTGTCAAGTATTGGGGTTTAATTTTGCAGCCGCAGAATTTTACCTGTAAGCCTATAAGTTTGAGCGTTCTGATCACTGAAATGAGGTAGCCTACAGTGAATACAAGCACTGATGTGGTCTTGATTTCCACCCCCACCCCCCCCACCCCACCAGATGGGTGAAAAGGGCACTGTACTTTTCAGGAAGATGGAGATCAATGTAGCAGAAGCAGAGAAGAGAACAGTGAAGAATGCTGTGAACATGCAGGAGATCTACACTGTTTACCTCATCGAGACACGGTACAGTATTGCTTTCTCAACATTATAGCCTGCACACTGCACAAATGCATCAACATAGACAATTAAGCCAATCTTTCTGGCTGGAATTGATGTATCCTAAGACCCCCCACCCCCCGTTTTACATTTACATTTACATTTACATATGGGACCTAGAATCATGCAATACATGTAATGCAACACATAATGTAGAATGTATGTATGTGCTGCTATCTAAGTTTTGACAAAAATGCTTAAAAAGTGTTCATATAGTTAATCACTGTTTAAAAGTAGATTTTGATACTAATACATTGAGAAATCTTACAACAAATTTAATTTGACTGTGTCAGTTTGACAGTATTACTTTCCCACAACATTTTGGTGATATTTTGTGTTGAATTTGGGGAAACCAATTGTTGTTATCGAAATGGTCCTGGTTTGTTTGTTTTCCATGGTTTGGGCAAAAAAAACTCTCCCGCTCCCACCACACGCATCCATAGGGCACCAAAGGACAGAGGGGGCCCCCAAATGTAGCCAATAAGTAGTAGCTTAGTAGCAAACTGGGTTTCACTCTTCATCAATAATGTTTACAATGTCAAAATGCACCATGTTACATGCAAGGATGATACTTTTTGGGTTCACCCAATCTGCACCCCGTAGCAGATCTAGCTTTACTCTTGCGTACACAGGGGAGAGACAAAGAGAGTGGCAGTTTCCATCTGGCTTGACATTGTGTATCTCCTTTTTAATGTAATCGTTTAAAGAAATCATGAAGGCAACAAAGACTTGATTGTGATTTGCGAGTTTATCTGTTTCCCACTACTGACAATTTTTAAACTTTGATTGGTGAGAGGGATCTTTAACATACTAGGCTGCAATCAATGTGCTTTGGAACATGGACAAGAATATAAATAGACTAGTCTACTACTTTGCCTTAGTAGAATGGAATTGGTGAGTCTTCAATAATTCGTTTTTCAAGTTTTTACATGAAGCACATGATATGCCGAGTCGACTGAAATGCATTCCAATCAGATAGCTAGGTGGCTACCAGGCTCATAATTCACTTTTAATTGCAAACAGAAATGTGAAGCAACATGTTATTACACACTTCCATTTCCATGTTTTGCGTATAACAACTATTGTGCATATTATTGTTAATATTGTGTATCAATGTAGCGCAATGTAGCGCAATGTAGCGCAAACAAACAAGGCTTGTAAACAAGAGTTGGCAAAAGGGCATTATGAGAATGTGAAGACTCAATGCTCTTAAAGTGACAATGCACCATTTATAAGTAAAACAGTATTATTTATTTATTTATTTATTTATTGGGGGTAGAGGCAACTCCCTTAGGGCACTGAAATGGACAGCAGCGGCACTAAGTGTCTGTGTACATAACTTGTGTACATGAAACAAGCTTGCTTAAGACCACGTGATTATCATATTTCAGCCTATCAACAACATCAGTTTTATGTCTCAGCTACACCCACTGCGACACAGTGATGGTAGAGGTCAGGAAAAGGCCACAGCCACACTCAGAACTGCTCCAGACCAGCATTGGAACTGTGAAACTTAACACAGAACACCCCGCCCCACACACACACACCTCTAAAAAGAAGGGGGGAAATAAATCCCCATTCTCCTTTATTGTTTACTTAGGAGGTGGAAATGTAATCAAATAAGAGTTCATCCTCTACTTTGCCAAGATGAGGCATCCTTGAAACAATACACACACAGCGCCTTAAAGTGGGAAGGTAGAAACTCATGACAGAAAATAGCTTGCCTACACAACGAAAGGCAGTCCCTGTAGTCAAACAAAGCTTTTACACAATAGCTAAACATTCTTTCAGCTGTACTCTACCATGGTGACTGTTGTCTTGGTTTGGGAACATGTTGATGAATTTGCATTCGCTCCCCTGCTTTGTATATTAGTGAAACGTTATGGTAACAGTATATGTCAGAAGCCTGTCTGTCTGTGTGTCCGATGCTTCCCTCACCTTCCTTGAGCTCCCCAGCTCCTCAGAGGTCCTCAGAGGACTGCTCAGAGAGAGTCGTCCCACTGTCGGCTGCTTAGAGCGCTGAGCACAGAGCTGTATTGTTGGCCTATCCCATAAAAGGAAACACATGTTTTGGTTGGGACCTGAACAGCGCATGCTATTACACACACACACACACACACACACACACACACACACACGCACACACACACGCATGCAAACTGGTCTTTATTTACCACAGGCCTGGGAGAGGGGAGTGTGTTGCGATGCAGGCTCAGGGCAGGCAGTCCCGCAGTTGGAGTGGAGAATGCCCCCCAGCGTCACTGGAGCCACGCTCCCCTTAGTGATTCCAGCATTGATTATTAGTGTAGAGACCATTATGAGCTCTCATTTCCTCCCCAAGGTCCGTTGTATTCACTACTCCAATTTCTTAGTCCCTCTCTCCCCTCCCTTATCCACCCCCCCTCTCTTCCACTCTTTCTTCTCACTCCATCCTCTATCTATCTATTACGACACCCACTGCTCTTCCGCCATCTCTATCTTTCAGACAAAGTCTCACTCTTTCCTATGTCAGTTACAGTGGCTTCATGTTTTGGGGGGATGTTTTTATTGATTTTGGGATTCCTGCTTCTCTGACCCCAGCAGCCAGTGCGCTCTTTGAGCCTTCCCTGCCTGGGGCTCCTGGCATGGACAGCTCACGGGAGATAGTCGCCATTTAACTTTTGGCACGGTGCACACAGCCACTTCGGAGGTTTGCTGCTCCCCCAGTCAGTGTAATCGGAGAGCTCTTCTGGAGCCTGCTACAGGGGGTATTTTTCATTAAAAAAAAAAAAAAAAAAAAAAAAAAGCGAGGTTAACATTTTATGCCCAATATTTACCTAAGCAGTCAGCAGTTCGGTATGCTCTCTACTGAAATATTGTCCTGCAATGTCAAATGGATGATGGTAACATCAACAGCCCACCACAGTTTGGCAGTGCGTTGTTTTACAGAGACCCTACTTATTGAATATTAATGTTGACATTTTGATTATGCTATCTGGTGTTGGCAATTAACAGCGAATATTTCTGGAGCAGGTTTGAGGGCAGAGGCCATGGAAGAATTTGAGTCATCTCCTACAGAGAGGGTTCTTTTTTATAAAGGGGCCCTGCATTGTTATTGCCTTTAAAGCAGTCTTCTAGGAGAAGGGAGACCTACAGTACTGTGCAAAAGTCTGAGGCATCTTACATGTTTTGTTTCAGCAATGCTTTAAGGACCATATTATTTATTTCTCACTGTCTTAATTAGAATATGACCAGAGAACACAGGAAATACACAGTAGGCCATTTTAAATACACATAAAATGTTTTTCTTTCTGATACCAGTCCAATTTCAGTCTCAAGCTACCATTAAATTAGTTGTTTTAGCAGTGTTATAATGACCCAAGGGGGGAGCTCTTTATGGAGCTGTCGTTCCCTACCCAGGCCACTGATGGCCATGCCTGGCCTGCCAGAAGCTACTGGTAGATACAACTATGATGGGGGTCTCAGCTGCTGACTTGAGCGTGGCTCACCCTAAAACTGATGCTGAGGTGTCTAGAGTCAAGACCAAAGTGGAGGAGCCACCTGAACAGTATTGTACATCTCCGGTGACCCTCTCCATTATATTCCCAGATGGTAATACCAGAGACGGTTGGTAAAGCATATGTTGAGGATCTTTGGTAATACAGAGTCAGCTTGCCTCATCAAGGTTCTTTGAATAGAATCCTTTGGCTAGGCATTTTCCACTTTAGGGCAGCAATGAACTCTTCCAGCTGTATCTTTTCAATGAGCTCATCAATCTGACCGTGTCATCATCTCCTTCCCACTTCTGATACCAATGTGTCAGAGCCAGAACCAGTACAAGTACCAACCGGCTTCAGCTTCCACCTTGCGAGATTGGTCATTATAACACTGCAAAAACGACCAATCGAATGGATGCAAAAGACTAGAACCTGAACCAGAAATGCACTTTTTTCCATATTCTCTCAATCTTCTGGATGAATTCTAATAAAGACAATGAGAAACATATATGGTCACCATAACATTTCTAAACCAACAAATCTAATGGGTGCCTAACACTTTTGTACAGTACTGTACATGTGTAGCCCATGTTATTGTGACAGTATCAAGACAGTTTTGAGGGTAACCTGATTTTTTAGAACGTTAAGACACATTTGTGTTTATGTTGGCTGGGTCATAAACATGACCTGACGTGAGTGCTAAACATTCATTTGTGCAGTTAAGTGCACAAGTTTTCCAATGTTAGCCTTAATCATGAACTGTTTCTTTTGTAAAAAATGTACAACTTTACAATGTACAATTTTAAATGCTGTTTATATGAGTACATTAATACTGAGGTTAGGAATCATCTTATCTTATTTTTTTCCTTCTACACAAAAGCCCAGCAGATGCTGCCTCTGAGGGGACCAACTCCACTCCAGATTCCCTGTGGAGACGCTACAGCGAATTTGAGATTCTTCGCAATTTCTTACTAGTCACCTACCCCTACGTGGTTGTCCCTCCTCTCCCAGAGAAGCGAGTGAGTGAAATCAAACATTAAGTGTTTTCATTTTATTATATGTGGGAATATTATTTTTACTGAAATATAATTGTGAAAGTGTGCTAAATTCCTAAATGTGTCTTTGATATGTCAACAAACTCTTGACATTTGACTTTTTTTAAGAGCAATGTCACTGTAACATTTAGTTTATTCATACTGGTCATTTCCAGGCGGAGTTTGTGTGGCACAAGCTGTCAGCAGATAACATGGACCCGGACTTTGTGGAGAGGCGCCGTGTCGGCCTGGAGAACTTCCTGCTCCGAGTGGCATCCCATCCCATCCTGTCCACCGACAAGATCTTCTTCGCCTTCCTCACTGAGGTAAGGGATAGACACGGGCGGCAGCTGCGCCGGCCGCTGAAGGGGCCCTTTCCTCCCTCCGCTCCACTCCGACGAGTGTAGAGGCCGCACTAGGTCCCATCCCCACCCCCACCCTAAGCAAACACTGAGCAGTAGCCAGACACACTGTACATAAAAGTGGACAGGATGTCCCTCTGACCAGAACAGCAATTACTCATGGAGGACATTACCCCTGGGCCGTCTCTGAAAGTTGTCAGAATGACACCTTTGTCTTGCTCATTATCTCTCTCTCTCTCTCTCTCTCTCTCTCTCTCTCTCTCTCTCTCTCTCTCTCTCTCTCTCTCTCTCTCTCTCTCTCTCTCTCTCTCTCTCTCACACAGCACATAGACACACTCATACAAACATACTCTTTGCTTCTCACACACACACATACACACATAGGCATAGACACACTCATACAAACATACTCTTTGCTTCTCACACACACATACACACACACACACACACACATTTTCTGTCTTCTGTTACACACGCACGCACGAACACACACTGACACTTACTCCTTGGAATGACTGCTGTAGCTGTGTCATAATAACCTCTATAAACACAAGTCCGTCTTTGTTGGCCTTCAGGAAGGATGAAGACATGAACTAGGATGACGTTCCTCTTCAAAGGCTTTCAGACCAAATAATCTCACTGGGTTGATATCTCCTTTCGCACTCCAATTGTGTTCTGCTTCCTTGAGTGGCCTCCTTTGAAAGTGCTGTCACGTTGGTGATGGTCTTTGTCAAACTCAAGCCACTGTCCTTCTCTCTGTCGCCCCACAGGAAAACGGCTGGAAGGAAATGGTGTTTGAGACAGGATTCCAGGCAAAGGTACTCCATCAGCGCGCTGGGTTTACTCGCTTTAAACCCACCTCCCTCATACATCCTGAGCCTCCTCTGCTTGCCCTGACACTTTTCATCAACTGTGTCTTGCGTTACAGTGGTTTGTCATGCTACTACGGTCTTATGCAAGGGGATGATGGGTGCAGAGTTGTATGTGTGTGTTTTGGATGTGTGTAGTTGTATGTGTGCCAGTGTAGAAAATAATGATCATGTGATGCCGTGTTATTGTAGAGTATAGCTGTGATAAAAGCGTGCTATAATAATGATAATGACTTGAGTTTTGTTAGAATGGAGATCGCAGCACTTTTGTCATTTGCTGACACATATCTGAGTTTTAAATGTTGTTTCAGAGAAATCTTAGAAGTTCAACAGTTCAGAAGTTCAAGCAAAATATTCATGAGCACTTAACATATTCTGGCTGGCCTTCTTTCCCCCTCTCTGTTTCTCCCTAGGCGGATTCAAGGCTGAAGGCTCTGAATGCGACGTTCCGGGTGAAAAACCCAGATAAGTAGGTCGTTCATTCCTTCACATCCCCTCTAACTAGTGTGGTGTGAACTTAATGAATACTCAGCGTTTGTTCAAACAAGATGCAGTGTCATTTCTTGCCCGCTCTCTCTCTCTCCCTCTCTCTCTCCCTATCTCTCCCTATCTCTCTCTCTCTCTCTCTCTCTCTCTCTCTCTCTCTCTCTCTCTCTCTCTCTCCCTTCTTTTTATTCTTCTGTTTTATCTTCTCTTGCTCTCACTCTGGCTCTTGTTCTCCGTGCTGCCCCTCTCCTGTGCTGCAGGAGGTTTGCTGAAATGAAACACTATGGCGATGAGTTGCAGTCTGTCATCTCCCAGCTGCTGCGAGTTCGAGCAGTGAGTCCACACAGCTGCCCAATATCACAGCTCCTCATCGACACACCACCACTCTTCCTCTACTTCTCTCCCTCCTAGGCGGGTCAATATATGAAAAAAAAACACCTAACCTCCAAAAAATTGATACAAAAGGTTTTTCGACTGATTATGATACCTTTAGATGTACTTAATAACAAATTAAAAATCTAGTAAAATCTGACCCCAGTAAAGGGGTCATTTTCAAGATGGCGTCCAAGATGGCCACCAGAAGCTAAGTTTGGCTATGAAGCATTATTCAGCCTAGGAAAGTGTTTTTCATGTTTAATCAGATTTAGCGGTCACTGAGTCATATATGTCACTGTAAAGTATCAGATCATCATTTTCAAAGACTTAGAATTTTCAAGATGGCGTCCAAGATGGCCACTGGAAGCTAATTTGGGCTATATCTGACGCATTATTCAGCCTAGGAAAGTGTTTTTCATGTTTTATCAGATTAAGAGGTCACTGATGACTCTTCATCTCCACCTTTTTTTAGTGTTCTTATAGTAGGACCTGAGGATGCATGTTGTTTTCTCTCTCAGTGTCAAAACCTTTCCCTTCTGTGAAACATATGTCATTCCGGTACCGCTCCCTCAGTTTAGATTTCTGATACTGATGAATGGAATGGAATCAACCTCAATCAAATACTCTTTCATGTTAAATCCAAGTACAGAGACAGTCAACTGTTCTTAATTGTGTGCATTTCTGCAAGACACTCCGCTGTTCGTGTAGAAGATATGGATTACCTTGCACTGCTGCCTGTGGAACATGTCAAAATGAACAATGTGACAATCCACACAAGTTCCTTTCAGAGGAGTCAGAGGATGATGAATAATGATATAATAATTATTTCTGATCTACTTATGCATATAGTTTAAGATTCAGTTTAATTAGTTCCCCCCTAATGATAGATGCCAACAATTATTGATCTACACAAATATACAATGCATGCCTATACAGTACATGGGTCATGGTTCATTAAAGTCATAAAACAGCCACTTACTCGCAAACTCTACTCTACATATTGTAAAAGCATATACCCTGTACATGAAATACAACATTAATCAACAAAATAACATTTTGGCATATACAGTCCAGGGAAAACAAATGAAACACCCTAAAATATATATTTTCTGAAAGCATATAATCTGTAGATAAGATATAGAACCATTTAAAACATGTCCCATCTTCCTCCATGCCATGAACAATGCATTGCTCTCTATTCTGTATAAGCGAATCTAGTGTAAAGGGGATACATTTTAGCCTATATTGTCCAGGCAAAACAGATTAAACACCCAAAACCATATATTTTCTAAAAGCATATAACTTCTGGATGAGATATAACACCAGTTAAGACATGTCTTATCTTCCTCCATGCATGCACAATACAATGCCCTCTATAATGGATCGGCGAATCTAGTGTAAAGGGGATATATGTTGGCATGTACAGTCCAGGAAAAACAAATTAAACACTCTAAAATATATATTTTCTGAAAGCATATAATCTGTAGATAAAATATAGCACAATTTAAAACATGTCCCATCTTCCTACGTGAATGCACAATACAATGCCCTCTATTCTGTATAGGCGAATCTAGTGTAAAGGGGATATATGTTGGCATGTACAGTCCAGGAAAAAGAAATTAAACACACTAAAATATATATTTTCTGAAAGCATATAATCTTTAGATAAGATATAGCACCATTTAAAACATGTCCCATCTTCCTCCATGAATGCACCATACAATACCCTCTATTCTGTATAGGCGAATCTAGTGTAAAGGGGATATATGTTGGCATGTTAAGTCCAGGGAAAACAAATTAAAACACCCTAAACTACATATTTTCTGAACGCAGATGAGATATAACACCAGTTAAGACATGTCCCATCTTCCTCCATGCCATGAACAATGCATTGTCCTCTATTCTGTATAGGCGAATCTAGTGTAAAGGGGATACATTTTAGCCTATATTGTCCAGGCAAAACAGATTAAACACCCCAAACCATATATTTTCTAAAAGCATATAACCTCTAGATGAGATATAACACCAGTTAAGACATGTCTTATCTTCCTCCATGCCATGGAGATGGTTAATAATCCTGTATTGCTTTTGCTCTGTCTGAAAACGCATTGATTTTAATTTATGGCTGAAAAAGGTAGAGCATTGAAACATTTTCAATTTTAACATTTAAAATCCTATTCTTGTTTAATTTGACCATCATTTGATATCAATTTCACCCCTGTAGGCTGAATAGTAATTGAGATATAGCCATTCTAACCTGTTGACAGCCATTTTGAAAATGACCCCTTTCCCAAGGTCAGATTTTACTAGATTTTTAGTATGTTATTTAGCATGTCCAACAGTACCAGAATCCATAAAAAACCTTTTGTATCAATTTTTTTGACGTTGAACCCTATATTGACCCTCTCTCTCTCTCTCTCTCTCTCTCTCTCTCTCTCTCTCTCTCTCTCTCTCTCTCTCTCTCTCTCTCTGTCTGTCTGTCTGTCTGTCTGTCTGTCTGTCTCTCTCTCTCTCTCTCTCTCTCTCTCTCTCTCTCTCTCTCTCTCTCTCTCTCTCTCTCTCTCGTTCACATGTACACACACATAGCCCTGTCAAATGCATACACACACAGAAGTACACATTTACTGTATACATACAGACACACTCACACTCACTCAGACCCACTCCCAGTGGTTTCTCTATTTTGGAGTGTAATTTTTATTTTCCTCTATTTTGGAGCATAATAGTCTGTTGTCAGCAAACAGCAAACATGCACATTAGTGTCAAACTCTAATTCAGGGAGAGGGGAAGCGTGTAATGCCTCTTGGCACGCCCAGCAGCCCAGTGCTTTTTTTTGGATCCTGCCACAAGCTTGCACTTTTTTGTTGTAATTTTGAGTCATTATATCATATTTCTGCACACTGCTGCAGTTTGGAGCACAGGGCTTTGAATGAAAACATGCTAGCTCCTACGTTTCGCTTGCTGACCTCTGCTCTCCACCCTAGAGGGTAGCTGACCGCCTCTACGGAGTATACAAAGTGCACGGGAATTACGGCAGAGTCTTCAGGTGGGAGTCATGTCTTTTGACGATGCAGTGGACCACTTTTTTCCTTATGTATTTGATGTGACACATTACTTATTTTATCTCTTATGTAATCAAACACTTCCCAATAGCTAATCAGCATCGGAAGGTGCTAGCATTGCATTGCATTCTGCCCTCATGCCTTAATCCTCTTGTAGCATCATGGCTTTTGTGGTCTATGTTGGGATACTGCTGAAGTTGCTTCCTTGTGTCTTTATTTGACAGTGAGTGGAGTGCCATAGAGAAAGAGATGGGGGATGGACTACAGAGTGCTGGCCATCACATGGATGCGTGAGTCTCTAGACACACACATACACGCACACACACTCACAGACACACACACACACATAATAGAAATAAAGTACAACACATGCACACAGAACATGGTAACCTAAAGATATACAAGTCAAGCACATGCATATACGTTTGATGCAGAATAAAATAATAAAACTTCCTTAACACACTTCACATCAAACTGGGTAGAATTGGTTGGGGCTTCGCTTCTGTCACTTTGATGATGTTTCGGTACAACCCTGATAGGATTAGTGTGGGATCGTGTTGCAGCTGTTTTGGCTGTGTTCCCCCCTCCACTGGCCACTGCCCTCTCCCTCTGTGGGCTTCTCCCGTTACCCTCCGAGACCTCATCAAGCGAGCTGAAAAATGAAGGTGTTGCCTGATTCCCTCCCCACTCCAGCCCCCCACTCGCCGGGCTGACCGTACATGTGTGTGCCCCCTGTCCAGAGCTGTAAAACACATGGGCTGGAGGGGTTTGGAAGCCCTCAGGTTTCGGATGGAGGCTCTCTGGTAACAAGTAGCTAAAAGGCTTTCAGGGGGAAGGATGGGGGAGTTGGTGGGGGCCCCATGGGAGGGTTTGGGTTTTGGTCCTGACTGGCGAACAACCAAAACACCCCCCCACCACTTCGCCACTACCTAACCCACCCCCTAAAACGGCTGCAAAACGGCTAGAATAGGCCTCAGAGATTCACAACGTTTGTGCTGCCGCAGTTACGTTGTCCACATCCCCACTGCCCCGCCTCGGCCTCCCAATCCCCCCACCCCCACCCCCACCTGGGACATTCTCTGATGGCTTCCAGATTGCCGCTCTCGCTACCTCGGGGTCACAGGCCACTGGGTCCATGGGGCTGCTGGAGGAGAGCTGTGTCAGCAGCGCGTCTCCACGAGAGACACTTTTAAAGCGGCCCGTCCGTCAACATTAGCTCCCTGGCGTGCCAGTGGGATATTTGACAGACACGTGTCACACTTACTGAAGGTGGTGGTGGGGGGGGCATAACAAGAATGTAATTGTCATTACCGTTGCAGATTGTGGTCTTCTATTGTTGTCTTTAGCACTTTCTGTTTTAGTCATCAGAGAAAGAGAAACCTGTGATGTATAACAGAGGTACAAGTGTATTTTGACAGGGTTTTCTATTGTAAACACAAGAGATTTTTTTGCTTTTGGCTAACAGTCCTGTTACTGGTAATTAAAAGAGTCTGTTATTTTGGCAGTAGTCATTTTATAATGTCTTACCCAGCTGCTCACATTGTGCAGTAACTATAATGTTCTATTACTGTAGCTATGCAGCATCAGTGGATGACATCCTGGAAGAGGAGGAACACTATGCAGACCAACTGAAAGAGTACCTCTTCTACACTGAGGCTTTGAGGTGGGTTTGGCTAGGGATTTACATTTACATTTATTCATTTGGCCAATGCTGTGACTGACTAACTGACTGGTAACTTGATAGCCTCTATGCACACTTTATTGGAGAAACAGTTCCCAGTGTTGCGGTAAGTTGTAATAAAATCTTTACATTTCTTATTTTCCCCCACGCTGGCCTTGCGTAAGCCAAACCTTCTGTGTTTGTGAACTGTAACTACATTAAGTGAGGTTTTATTTTGATAACCCAGTGAGAGTTGTTGGCCAAGGGGACGAGAGGCGGTGGGGCTCCGTGGCCCAGGGGCTCCTGATTAGCCATGGTTGTGGCCGCCTGAGCCGGCGGAAATGGAGGAGCGCTGTCCTTCAAGTGGCCCGCAGTCTGCCAGGGAGCCAGCGTGTTCGTGTCGTAAGAGGACTCCTCACGCAAGCCCTTATCCCCTGCCAGGGATCCTGGTTGTGGTGTTGGCTCCACTGGTCAGGGTGGTGCCAGACCCCTTGCATCGTTACCATTTAAAATTAAGCCCCCTCCAGCCAATTAATTACAGCACAAGAGCCTCCCTTGTGGCTGTGCATTATCACTGCGTCTCTGGGGCATATGAATGTCCATGAATTAACTCCATCCATCCAAAATCCATTCATAACTGTATTATGCAATATCTTAAAGGCGCTGTGTTGTGCATTAGTTGCGGGGGCAGATTTGCAGTTTGGTTTTCCTGTAATCCCCTGTATTATGTGACATAAATAGATTCCCACAAACATGCTTTTGCCAAAAGAACACTGCCTGCGTTTTTGTGGTAAAGGACATCTGCAGTCTGTTTTTTCTCTGTGTGTGTGTGTGTGTGTGTGTTTTGTGATTGGCAGATGATCCATTGACTGGCTTGTCCAATGGGCTGTGTTTGTTTCAGGGCGGTGTGCAGGAAGCACGAGCTGATTCAGTACGAGCTGGAGATGGCGGCGCAGGACCTCACCACTAAGAAGCAGCAGCAGGAGGAGCTGGCCACTGGGGTGCGTGTCTGTCAGTGGGAGCCCTCCTACAGGGAACAGATGAGCCATGCGCTGCAAGTGGAAACTTCACAGAAAGCAATAGAGTTATCCAAAATCTTTCTCCTCACTCTGGGAGTGAGATATACTGATACATAGAAACTGCCTTGACAAACTTAGTTTATTTCACATAATGAGAAAAATATCTGTGTACATCTGTGAAAGCTGTGTACGTCAGTAAGCAAAATCACTGGTGATCAACAGGATGTCTTAATATGACAAAGTGTGAACAAAGTTTAGGATAAATTTACCTAGCTGAGAACACTGACTCTGAACAGTCATAGAGTTCTTTTAAATCAGGAGAATGTGGGTCTAGGGTTCACTTCCTGAGCTCAGTAATGTAGAGCTTTCATTTCACACTGAGTCTTACTGGCCTGAACGTCCAGGGGAGAAATAAGTTAAGGAATTTTAAGTTATTGTTTGTTCATTTTGTTTCCTCACCATGTGCAGACGGTGCGCACCTTCTCGCTGAAGGGGATGACCAGTAAGCTCTTTGGCCAGGAGACCCCCGAGCAGAGAGAGGCCAAGATGAAAGTTCTGGAAGGGCAGATTCAGGAGGGCGAGGATTCCCTCAAAGAGCAGAACACAGAGTGCGAGTAAGAGGACACCTCATTTTTCCATAGTTCACTCAAGTTACAAAACTTTTTTCAAACTTGCTCGACTCCTATCGATGTGGGCAAAGCCCAGCTGTGTTTTCAAAAGGTAACATGCCTTTATCAAAACTGTTTACACTAGATTTTGCACTGTGTACATAATATAGTTTTAGTGAAGTTTGAGTGATCAAAAACTCATATTAGTTGTTAATGGCTCCAGCAAACAACTGAGCAATGTTTTGTGCCATTCTCCAGTGTGTTTGTAAAGGGTGCCTGGTCAGATATTGAGAGGTTTAAGGATCAGAAGAACCATGATCTGAAGGAGGCTTTGATCAGCTATGCCATCATGCAGATCAGCATGTGCAAAAAGGTGAGAGACACTACCTTTACACTTGGCCCACATCTGAAACCGTGTAGAGTATAGTAGAAAAGCGAAGAGAATATCACATTTTTTCCCCCAAAGCTTTCATTGTGTCTACACATACCCAGGCTGTGGTCGAAACAACACTTATTTTAATACATAATTACATTTGTGTAAGTTCTGTAAACTCCCAGCACAACACACAGACCCTTGTCATTGTTAGATATTGTTTGTGTCATATCAGAATGATTACAACCAGTTGTGTTGCATACACATCAGTTCTTCCTTCCTCTATCTGTCTCTCTTCCATTTCAATATCTCTCTGTTCTCTCTCTTCTCCTCAGGGAATACAAGTGTGGACCAATGCAAAAGAGTGCTTCAACAAAATGTGATGATTGATCGCATGTCACATTCCAGACCAGACTGGTCAGATAACAGCCCATCTCACCTGTGTCCTCAGAACTGCCATGGTGATTGGCACCCAGATCCACTACCTGGGACCTCCACACCACATTACAGCACCTGTGCTCAGAGCATGAGTGCATTTCCTAATGTTACACACTACCAATGAGAATCATTTTGAAGCAAAAAATCCATTGTTGTATTTATTGTCTGCCAAGCTGTCTGTGGCCTTAATTTAACCAGATGCCTTAGTAGTCACCCATGCCGATTCATTTAATGGCCTCTTTAAAGTGCTTTTACAAGATTTCTTTTGCCAAACATCAAGGACTTGATTTGTCAAGGACAGCTGCCTGAAGTGGACTGATTTTTGTTTCTAGATTTTTATGAAGTTTTCAGAATTGTCATTCAACTGTTGGGTGAGGGTATCATGATGTCATGCTTTCATCATTCCTTTTTTGATGTTTTATTATACAATCTTTTTCAATCAATTTTCCTAATCTTTACCATTTTTCTGTCATTGGCAACACTGAGACACACCTGTAGTTGTAAGTGTTAGCAATGATTGCCTTGCTTTGCCTGGAACACTCTGCATAAAGATAACAGTTTGGTGAAATTCCACTCAACACTATACCCTGTGCATTTTTTTTTCTGTTTATCACCTCATCTCCCCGTTGAAACAAGACCGGGGTGTAAAGTGATCTTAATCACCTGTACAGAGGAGTCGATGTTCAGTCTCTGATTTCCTGAGAAAACAGTTGGATCTGTGCAGGAAGCAAGGGTTAAGTCTTCATACACGCCATCACAGAGAGAGTGCTGCGAAGCCGGACCACACTCCCTTAACAAACACCCCTGCCTAAGCCTTCCTGAAGGCGAAGGTGTCGGTTCCATCCTCACCCACCGTCAAAACAGAATATACCGGCTTGGCATTCGTCATTAGTTTTCAGTGCTTTTTGAGTACTCTTTGACCAGTTTTTGTGCCAATACATACACACTTTTGTAACCACACACTCACTTTTATATGGCTTCATTAAAATGAAAATATTTAAACTTGTTTATGGCTTTCTTTCCTCCTTCTGTAGACCTAACGTTGCATATTTGCACTCGTGGCCACAGCAACTCCTATGAATGGCAGATTTGTCATTACTGATGGATAGGCGGGTCAGTGTTTTGATATAAATCTGGCCGGAGGAACAGGAAGGTCACACAGGAATGGCAGGATATAATCATTTCCGCAGTAAAGTGCTGTGTGTGTGTGTGTTAGTGCCCTGCGTGATCTCGCATAGTAACTTCCACAGTTATATTTTGGAAATAAAATGACTTCTAAACAGAAAAAAATATTTAAATGAATGTGTCCCAAACAATAGAAAATTGTACATAGAGCGGTTAAGTACAGAGTAACGGCAGCCACAAGGTGATGCCATTAGATTTGCAGTGGACTAAAAAATACGATAAAAGGTTGTCTAGGATTTTCCACTGCATTTGTGCACATCAACATGCAGGCCTGCTTTTAAATCAACCACAACTCCCAGAGGTCATGTGAGCAAGAAATATTTCACATTCAGGCTCAATTCTTCACCCACCCTGACTGTTTTGTTGAATCACATCACATCTTACAACATTCAGAGAATATATCAGGTTGACATCTAAACTAATATCTAAAAAAGATATGGACCAAGAATCAGTGTTTCTCATATTACCGAGTAAACAAAAAAAAATCTAGAAGGGTAAAAAAAACCTCACTTGAATACACGTGAGGGGAAGAGGCTGCACAAATGCTGCCATCTTGTGTTCTCGGTGGTGCTGCTCCACACCACTACAAAGCCAGTGAGAGGGTGTAATAATGTGGTTGGAATATCCGTGGGCTTTGGAGACTGGAGAGCTCTTTAAGAGGGGTAACTGTCTATTATTGACTTTTTGTGTAGGTTTCAATCCTCAAAGTATTCCATGGTTGTTGAGGGCTCTGACCAAGCATTATTTCCCCCTCTTTCAGGGCACAGGCTGACCAGTTGTGATGTCATATTTTCGCCATGTCCATAATCTTAGGGTTGTTTTCAGAAAAAAAAAGAACACAAAATGTTAGGAACTATATACAAAGAAGTATGATGCAGCCTAAACATAAATGATTAAAGGAGTGTACACTTGCACATTCCTTTAGAGTTACCACCGTGCGACCTTTAGAGTTACCACCGTTATTCATCAGATAGCCTAAAAACAATGTGGGTGGGGAAAATCTCACTGCAAAACATAAAATGCATAAAAGTGAGTGTTCTCACTACACAATGGTCAAGCACTCTGTAAACCAAATGGTATGGAAAGGCCTCAGTGTTTCAGGAGGAGGCAACATCCACATGACACTTCACCTGTATTTCACATATTTCATCACATTCTTCCCATGTGGGAGTTGCTAGAATATTCTCTTTGCATAATATGATGGAATAGTTTTTAGTATATAAATAGTTTGAAGTAGGCCTATATCAAAAAGAGAAACTTTAATCTAGATTCATTAGGCTAGTGAAATATAAAGTGAAATATTTGAAGCCTTTTTTTATTTTATTATTCTAATCTTGATGATTATGGTTTACAGCTCATATAAATCAGTAGCCTATCTCAAAATATTATAATAAAGAATTTATAACAAAGAAATGTCGACCTGAAAAGCTCTAATCAGCTAATTAAGTCAAAACACCAGCAATGTTTTCTGAGCTTTTAATCTCTAGGTCTGGGCAATGCAATGGACTTTTCCACAATATTCTATTTTTTAGAGATGCAGCTGTTTTGTTGGTTGATAAATTAACAGTTTTATTATTTTGACTGTTTTTCACTTTCCTAGACCTAGAATCTCTGGTGTGAGCTAGTGCTGTCACTCATTTCGGCATTCAAACACAACACACAAAAAAATTGTGACAGCTGGTTGTCCTGAGCGTTAAACATTAACCAATTTGGCACCTTTTAAGAATTATCTGCTTCAAACAAATCATCCTTCAAAGTTTTTTGACATGGTCCTCTATGCTCCCTTGCCTTATGAGTAGGCCTATCCTTTCTTTCAGCCACAAGTTGCTCACAGAAAAAAATTCCCCTTTTCTCCAAATCCTTAACTTTTTTCTGGAACAACAAAGTGTTGCTGCTTGACACGATGACAATTACCATTAATTATGGAACATGTCCCTCTTTTCTATGTAAATAGCCTAACCAGAAACGCCTCTGCGTGTTGTCTTCAACCCACCAACCACCTGAGGTCAGGAGAGCTCTGCTGCAGCTGCGTGAACCACTTCTTTCAAGCAGCAAACTTCCCACAATGCACCGCTGAAAACTACTGGAGAAGGAATGCAGTAAGCTAGTGAGCTAGCAAAGGTACGATCTGGCTGTCACAGCGACGAAAACTTTTGCAGACAGACCATGATGACCCTACCGGTCCAGTAATAGCAGGTGTTGGTACGTAACGATGCATATTCCGCAGTATATGTTTTTGCTAACCACACTGGCCCTATTTGGCCTGTGGTTTCGAAATCATCATTGCACTTTACATCATTAATCTCGGTACATTTTGACTGATCAGGCCTTCTCATGATCACAGACAGGTAACGTTAGCTAGTGGGCTAACAGTTATCAAGCCAGACTGTAAGTTGTTCAATTTTGTAGTCGTAGACGAATACTAATTCATGCCGTTCCGAAACTTGCTTGCTAAAATATACATTCGACACTTTGCTGTGGTTGGTTGTTAAGCGCCCAGTAAATCTGGCAAAACCCTAAGCTGGCTACTGTAAGACACATTCGTAATTGCAATCGATAATGCTAGTTTAGCATGTATGTTTCGCAGGTAACAACGAAAGCTAACGTTAATGTTAATCGTTTATTGTTAGCTCTAGATAGAGGCTTAGATGTGTTTACTTAGCCAAGTAATGTTAACTTGAGTTAGCTACATAGCAAACTAGCTTACGTTAGACTGCACGATCTTGAACTGTATTAAAATGTGAAGGCCGTGTTTGGAAGTTGCCCTTTCAAGCCATCGCTCATCGAAGCTTTTTTGGGGTGGTTGACATTGCTGTCCTGTGCAGGGTTCATACTACCACTGCCATTTCCGTGCATTCAAAGCTTTAATTCAGATGTTTAGTGTGTGTCGTGCAGATTAGTTAACTAATGTTATACGCGGCTGTCAAATGAAGCTGTTGATACAGTAGTGGCGATTAGCTAGCTCAGTTACATCACGAATTCTCAACGAGTTTTATCTCGCACTTATAAAACATCAGACTGAGGTCAGCGTAGAGCAAGTTGTTTTACATTTTGAATTTGCTTCCACAAATGCACGAGTGCATGTGCACGAGTAAAGCATCCGGCGTGAGGCCCTGCATGTGTGTCATCTTCCGTATTGATCTGTGGATGTGGTTGATAAAGGCCTAGGGCTTGCATAATAATGTTTTGTTACTTCTTCCATGTTCTTGTAATCAATTGGTTTCTATTATCCAAGACATGGAGAATGGTTTTTCCTCATGTTTTACATACTATTCAGTGTCTGTTCTCAGAATTAACAATTATACTAATTTAAGCACTTCTGGTCCAGCATTGATTTGGAATTTCAATATAAGCATCTTTTTATCTTAGCCACAATCCTCCTCCTGCCATTGAAGATGAACCTTGATGAGAAACTGGATGGGATGCTGTTGAAGTGCAGTGGGCCAACAGGTTTGCATCACCACTCCTCCAGAGCCCTGGGAAGCACAAGGATGGATGGCAGAGCTGGTTTAGATGAGATGCCCATGGGTGAACGAGCACTGGCTAACCACCCCCTGCTGGCTGAGGATGATGACGAGGATGATGACCTAACAGGGGCGACGTTGAGTCGCACCACCTCATCTCACACGATGAGCTGATGGTCCATGAGGAGACGGTGAAGAACGATGGAGAAGAAGACCCGGAGTTCTCCCAGCGGCATCCTCCGAAACTGCCATACACCCTACACATGCCTGTGAGTATACACTGAAACTGTGCACAGGTGTCCTTCTATTTATTCAGATCTCAAATGTGGTACAAGCCAAGCAAACATCAGGGATTCAGTCCCTAGAGAGAATGTAATGATTTCATTAATGCTGCCTCATTACATTGAGTGGCAATAAAAGACAAGTGTCCTGCAGTAATGAGAATACTACAAAGATATTAATGATGGTGCACTCATGCAACTGGGAAGTGGAAAAGTTCCTACTTCAAAACATCCCGTACGAGTTGACAACATTCACTTAACAACTATAAATTGGTCATGTAGATAATGGTATGGCTGCAACAACTAATCGAGTAGCCTAATTGATTAGTTGTCAACAATTCCTAATATTGTAAAATTAACTTAATCCTCAATGACAGTAACCAAACATGTGCGACGTGTGGACGTCTTTCCTTGGGCTTTAGGAAACACTTATCGACATTTATTTTATTGTATTTCTTGGCAAAAATCATAATCAAGATTATTTTGGTCAGTTTTGAGATCACTTATATTCAACACGATTACTCTGTGAATTTTGAAACATTTTCCACATTTAACAGTGAATTAAATGGAATTTTCAATACAATTCAACTGTAAAACACATAAAACACATGCAATACATGTAGTTAGCCCTGCAAAGAAAAGGGGATACACTGGATTTTTTAACTTTAATAAATTTCATAAATTGAGAGCATTGTAGCAAAATGGAATGCAACAACATAATCGTTATATTTCATAATCCTTGGAAGTCGTAATTGACGATTAATAGATTTATTCTATTAATGGCACAGCCCTAATTTCCAGACATTTTATCGATCAAACAACTTATTGATTAATCAAGAAAATAATCAACAAATTATTTGACTATGAAAATGATTTAGTTTCTGTCCTATTCATAGGCAATCTAGCCAGAAGGCTAAACATCACGTTGTTATCCACGATATTCCTTAGTCAACAATGGGCGTCGCCATGACCCCTCAGTATTCAGAAATCCAGTTTTCTATTTCCAGCCGAAGCGATTTTAATGTAGCAATAGACAGTGCTTGACGTATCCTAAGCCAGGTGAAAGCAAACTTTTATGTTTTTCTGTCAGTCATATATTATATAGAACAGTGGTTCCCAAACTTTTCACAATGAGTACCACCTCAGAAAACAGTTGGCTCTCCAAGTACCACCATTATGACCGGCATATACAGTAGGCCAATTTATCTACATATTTTACATTGTACATACGGTTTTATTTTTACATTGTACATACTGTTTGAAGAAAGACAAAAATAGTTTAATTTAACTTCAGCAACATTTCAAAAGAAATATAAGTTGTTTTCTAGTTAGCCTGCTGACACTGCACTAAGTTATAATGTAAACAGAATGGACGCAAGATAAAAAACGTCGAGTGACATCAAAACATTCATCTAGGAGTTTTCAAAGATCTCGCACGTTGTGTGCATAAGTGTGATATTCTGAGTTCAATGGTTGCTCAGGACTGACGTTGCCTCTTGAGGTCTGAATTTTTCCACTTCCCAGTTGTTAATGAATGCACTAGGAAAATGCGACACAGCTACGGTAGTGTTCTGCAGCAATGAAGAACTCATGTTCTCCATGTTCTCAACGAACTCGGTCTCTGTTGTTAAGGTTTATAGTCTTGCGTGCATTAATGGGATAACCGACTCTCTTCCTGAACAGTTGAGTATCAAGCAGGAGATGAAGCTCTCTGACTCACTGCTGCTCACCAAGAAAGAGAAGAAACAGGGAAGGGACCTTTCGGAATGCCATAAGAAGAAGAAAAGGAAGCAGCGCTCTCCTGCGAAGGTATACCACATTATATTTTTCATATATCATGCACAGTACATTATCGTTGTTGCTTCTTTTTTTGTACTGTGCACGTCACAGAGCTCAAGTATTATTGTAATGTCATACTGCATTTGATTTGCCCTGGTTACTGTTATTATATTTTATTTGTTAGATTCTCACCATTAATGAAGATGGATCTCTAGGGCTCCAGAGCCCAAAGTCCCATGTGTGTGAGCACTGTAATGCAGCCTTCAGGACCAACTATCATCTACAGAGACACGTCTTCATTCACAGGTCAGACCAGTCATGACCAGTCATGGATGAAGATACGTACTGTTGCGTTGCTTGTAGCTGGAGCCAAAGATAGAGGGTGCTGTGATGGCCTGCTTTAGGAAGTTCTTGTGTGTGGTTAAATCTGTGGAGAGTTTCATTTTGTGATGACTTTGCTCTTTTAACAGGAGAGAAGCCGTTTCAGTGCACTCAATGTGACATGCGCTTCATTCAGAAGTACCTGCTTCAAAGGCACGAGAAGATTCATACAGGTATGGCTGGAATATGGAGGAAATAGAAAATCCTATCAGCATGTTTCATGTTCTGTCGTGTCATATGCTGATGTTACTAAATGTTTTTGTATGCTGAAGGGGAGAAGCCTTTTCGCTGTGATGAGTGCGGGATGAGATTTATCCAGAAGTATCACATGGAAAGACACAAGCGAACACATAGCGGAGAAAAGCCCTATCAATGTGACTACTGCCATCAGGTATACTTGTTTTTGTCCTGCATTAGGCTCAAGTGCATGTAAATGTAAAAGACAACTGCCATCAAGGCGTCCCAACATATGAAAATACTGGATAAGATTCAGTATTTAGCTGTTTGCCGATTTAGACTACCGGTAGCAGTTTGCCAATAAACCATTGAACTGTTTTTACTATGTGTTTTTGGTATAGTTGTCATTCATAGTATTGATATAGAATGGTGCTTAAACTTCTGAACAGATCTCCCTCTTACATTTCCATTAACTCAGAAATAGTGCATGCCAGTCATTTAGGAAAAAAGTATTTGCTGGCATGCAATCAGGTAATGTTTTAGGCTATCCTCCTGAATAGGATATTTCAGGCTACCTGGAATAATTTAGAACAAAAAACAAATGATCCTGTCCACCTGGGGAGTGTTAAGTAGCACAAATTATAAATAACCAGATTAATGCAACAGCAGCTTTAACCTCTAAGAATTTGCATTCATCATAGCAGTAAGCTCGGTCTTGCTTGTTGTGTTTTAACACTGTGCTGTCACATTCTTTGTTGAACTCAGTACTTCTCCCGAACGGACCGAGTACTGAAGCACAGACGCATGTGCCACGAGAACAAGGACCGGAAAGCACACAAAGCCTCCGCTAAAGAGGGACTGCTGCGGACCTCCGAGACGGTGAGCTTTTCCTTCCCAGCGAAAGAGTGTTCGCTGCCAAAGAAAAAACGTCAGAAGTCCTGTGAGAAGACCCATGGCTCTGCCACAGCTCTCACAGACAAAGATGGAAGTGGCAGCACCGAGGAGAAAGCAGAGAAGAGGTTGACCAAAAGCGAGAGCCTGCCACTATATGCCGTCACTTCTAAAGTCAAAGACGAGTATGTAGTAGCCGAGTATTCTGTGGAGCTCCCCGACTCCTCTCCAGGCAACCGACAACTTGGGGAGGTGTCTCCCGATGAGATCAACCCTCCGAAACTGGTCCTGAAGAAGGTACCTAGTAAGAGAAATCTGAAGCAGTCTCTGGAGCAACCACAGAGCTTGTCACCGTTGTCTACCTTTGAGGAAGGCAAAGTCAGCAGGTACACATTTGAGATTGTAGACAAGCAGAGTCTTTTGGACGTGGAGAACTTGGAATCAGTCGATACCCTTCAGGGAGCACAGCCCAAACCAGCAACGAGTAGCACAAACTACGACGATGCCATGCAGTTCCTGAAGAAGAAGCGTTACCTAGCGGCAACCAACAACAGCCGTGACTACGCACTCAATGTGGGAAGCATTGCATCACAGCCCTCGGTCACTCAGGCAGCGGTGGCCAGTGTCATCGACGAGACTGTTCCTGCCACCATCTTGGAGCCCCAGCCCATGAATGTGGAGATCAAGTCCAACCATGAGAAGAACGTGCTCCCTGATGAGGTACTGCAAACCCTACTCGACCACTACTCCACCAAAGCCAATGGGCAGCCTGACCTCTCCTTCAGCGTGGCGGACACGGAGGTCACCTCCAGCATATCCATCAACTCATCCGACGTGTCTGAGAGCAGCCCGCCAGAGCCTCTGGGGACCAGCACTCAGGCACCACCCGCCGAGAAGTCCAGTCTCCTTCAGGAGTACTCAAAGTTCTTACAGCAGGCATTGGAGAGGACCAGTCAGAACGACAGCTATCTCAACAACCAGAGTCTTACGTTTGTGACGGACAGCCCCAGCTTGGCCGGGCAGCCGTTGTTCTCAACTGACAAACAGCTGACCTCACCTGGCCGCTTCCGCCTCAACTCTCCTCTAAGGTCCACCCTGGAGAAGCCTCACTTCGCTCTCCTGGGAGACTCCCAGCACTCGTTCTCGTTCTCCGGGGACGAAACTAACCAGTCTGCCGTGTCCCCCACCGAAGACTTCCTTGAGCAGGTCACCTCTTCAAAAAAGACAGACGTTCAGGGGATTGGTCAGACATTTCAGATTGCCACGTTTGAGCCGAACTTTCGCTCCCAGTTCCAGAGCACTCGCTCTGGAATCTCCTCCCAGTTTAGCATTGCCAATGGTCAGGTCAGCCTCCGGAGTCATGGAGGAGCAGACTTCTCAGAGTTCCCACTGGTCAGTGTAACGGAGACCAGAACACAGATGACCTCCTCCCCTGATCATTCAAGCAGCCAAACATTTGGGTGATTGGAAAACATTTGTATGTGTGTGTATACATATGCACATACAGATATTTTGTAATTATTTGCAAGGCACTTTATAACATTCGTTTATTGTATTTTGCCAATGTATGCTTCATTTTAGATGTTATTCTTTATCATTGTCTCATCATGTAACCGAACATGATAAAAAAGTCCTATACTGGCAGAGATGGAAGACAGCACTTACAAATTTTGAAATGAATCAGTTTTCTAGCACTTTTGAAGTATAATATTAATATTTTATTATATAACATAGTAAAAAAATTAAGGGGAAGCCAAATAACTAAAGCTTTGTTAATCCAAACAAGGAGTGCCTCCACCTGCCCCTTTCATCAGTGATGGTTTACCTAGGAAGCATAGGTATCAAATTTCGGTCTCACAGGTGACAAGTAATGAAAGTGTGTAGTAGGGTAAGCAAGCACTGACATACCTACTATTGGGAAACATGCCTGGAAAGATAAGACCGTGGGGAAATGCCACAAGGGCAGACATGGCATTGCCTCCCACGGTGGTCTCTGGTTTTGACAGAAATGTGTGATGAATCACATTTAGACCTTAACACGTTCAATACTAATGAGACCATGTACTCCTTACAGAGAGGTCCCTGATAATTACACACAATTACAATTTCAGTTGAGCTGCTCAGTCGCTCAGAGCTGAATGAGCCTCAGATTCGGACAGATTTTAGTTTTGTAACAGGAATGAGCTATTTTATGAATGTTGGCTGTCTTTTCTCAGCTTGTGTTTGAGGACTTCTTCCTTTGTCATTTCTTTTCAGTATGCCATCTAATTGTTATGTATACAATGTTAATAATGACTAACAATGATCAGCAAAGTATACATGGTACATTGTTTGGAGTCCACAGACCGTTGGAACAAATGCAGTCAATTTGAACAGACAAAAACAACTGTAGGCCTACTGACATTCTGTTACATTCTGCAACATTTTACACTAGAATGGCAGTTTGTAGAAATTAAATCAAATTTCATCAATGGGAAAGTCAAACTAAAATACAGGTGCCCTGTGAGTTGGGCCGCCCAGCCCATGCCCACCAAGTTTCAAACAAATCAGACCTGTAGTTTAGCGTAATCATTCTAACAAACCAACCAACCAACAAACAACACTGGTGAAAACCTTGTTGGCGGAGGTTTGGGCTTAGAGTATATAAGTTAAGCTGATTGACAATTTAAACTTAATTTTCCTTCTTGTATTGCTGTTTATCAAGTCATCCATTTTACAATTCAATTCAATTGACCAATAGCCCAAATGTATAGTTTTTTAACATAAATCAAGATATCCCAAACTATTTTTGCACACTGAACTTAAACTTGTCAGGCTGAGAGATTGTTGCATGCAAAAGTGTCTTACCTCTGCAAACATGGGCACATTTGTAAATACAGACCAACTTTATCTTTTCAAAAAACAGTGATGGCTACAATTGGGGGAAAACAACAGGTACTTTACCTCAAGGAATCTGGGGAATGTTGGCAGTTGAATGCAGTTTGTGGATAAAATCCAAATGTTATGAACTTTGCACACTTTCCTCAATAGGGAATGTCCATTGAAGGTTTTGTCATTTAACAACCTTAATGTCTACATTTACCTCCCTGACGTTTTATAAACTTGGAGCTTGAGATGGGATATGTAATTGAGTTATCAGGTTTTGGTTTGCCTGGGACTCAAGTCATTGTGACTTTAAAAATAGCATTTATCATTCATTTTGATAATCTAATATCATCATGTATCATTGATTAGTCAAGAGAGAGATGCCTTTGAAGTAATCACTAGTCTATACCAGTTTGTGTACTGTCCTGTTTTCTGAATTTCTTCTCCCTTTGAATGGTTAAAACTAGTCTACTTTTTGCACTCTGAATTTGTGGTTGTAAAGCTAAAGCTTTTTTTTCAAGTGTCAATGTCATTGGGGCTTGCACAGCTTACTAGTTACATTTTTTTAATTTGTTTGATTTTAAAGCACTTTTTCTTATAATGCCATGTCTTGCGCTCATTTCATCTGATGCACTTTCTTGAGGTCATAATTTCTCTCCCAGTTCCTGAATATGGGCTGAGGTCATTGTAAATCACCTTGTCACAGCAGTGCATATAGTGGCCTTCTAGTAGGTAAAGAACTTGCTCAGATAGTTTAAAGTGACGAGTAGAAAACAACAAAAAATCATGTTGAATTTTTTTTTTATAATGTATATTCTACATTAATATTACACTAAACATGTTCCACACAGTAATGTTAGAACAGGCTTATAATTGTTGTTTGATTTTGACCAGTGCATGAACTTTTCCCTTTCTGGTACTGTTGTGCTCTTATGATAACTTGTTCTTTGAGAATAATATTATGTATCGTGCACATAGCTACTCCAATCCTTGTATTTGCTTCATGTGAGCTGATCATTTGAAAATTGATTACATAGCAGATTTCCTTTTCTTTTAAAAGTTTGACAGTTCCATGCAAAGATTAATTACACATCACCTCCAAAACACTGACATGTTGCTTATGCATGTGTAAACTGTAAAATGTGAGCAGATAGTCTGAGCATTTATTAACATAAGGTTACATCACACTGTTAAAATAATCTGGTATAATAGTATGGTGTGCCTTACAGATTACACTGCAGTGCATCACAGTTATGGACGTGGCAGAATGGGTCATTTGCATGAAATTGCCAGTGTGCTCTCTGGTTTGTCTAATGCTGTGAGGTTCAATTTTCTGGTTTAAGCCAAACATACTGGTGAAATTCCTTGATTTTTCAATAGCCAATCTCTGTTGACGATCAGGGAAAAACACCCCCACTTTGAACTGCAGTTACTTTTCACACTTTGTGTTAGCATTCCTTAGTTTGATGGTGTTGATTGAAAGCTTGCCTCTGCTATAAAATACATTGTACATTTTAACTGTATAGCCTTGTTTAGAGAACAGTATTTTTGGGAAAGTGCAGAATCATTTTGGATCTTCAGTGTATTTTTTTATTGTGTAACCTCTTAGATTGTGTTCTCTAAATATGGTTTATGGGATCAGGGGATATTTAGTCATCGTTCTGCTATAGATCACATTGCAACTTTGTTATATTTGTGGCTTACTGTTCCAGAGCTGAGGGTAAATCATCCAGGGATCTTTCAGGAGGGAGTTGTCTGCTCTACTTGATGATAATTGGAAATGCATTACTTAATAAGCTGGATAATTCTTATATAACATGGTGGGATGTGCTGATATATCTACTGATACATCCCAGTTATGAAGCTATTTGTTCTGGCCTAACATTTTTTGCTCCTCTTTATGTCAACATGTGGCACAACTCTCTCAAACATCTCTCAGCAATAATGGATCATTTTGAATTCTTTTCACATGGAATTAGTACAAAGTATAACTTTGGGATAGACCACCTGTTTTATGTTAATGATTGAATGTTGGAGTGTCTAGGGGTAAAATGGCTTTGATTTTAATTATGGCAAAATTTGCTCTTAGCTACAGAGTCCTGTCATTGGTTGATCGAGGATTTTGGTTGCCATTGATAGTCTTAATATCACATCAGTTAATATGTTTTAATCATAATTAAATTATTAGACATTGTTTTTCATTAAACAATGTCATACCACAATTTCTGCTCCACGAAACTTGGTTTTGCCAAGTTCTGACCATAAGTGCCCTTCAGATGAGTGAGGAAGAAAAAAAATTACTTCTGGTCATTAGAGAGTGAACAAGAATCTAATTTGACGTTTTTTTTTTTCTCTTTTCAGCCTACCTGTGTGACACATTTTACTGCTGCTTGTAAAAGTCATTGTGCATTTCAAATTCTCCTGTGATTGAACATTCACATACTTTGAACAGAATAACCATCAAGAAAACAATAAATTAGTGTAATTTATATGTTGAGAGATTTTTACATGTGGTTTTGAAAAGTTTCATTTAAATTGGAAGGTTTCTTAATCCTTTTCATGCTTACATTCTGATATATTCCATTTCTGGGGAGTCGCATGTCCCCTGATTTGTCAGTTTTTGTACACTGGTTATATTTTTATATGTATTGTATGCATTATGTTGTAGCTGAATTGTTTTCATTTAGAATACCATACATTTATGCAATATTATGTATACTGTATGACAAGTGAAATTTGATTTCAACTGAATATTGTTGTGTTTTGATTGTCTTTCTTGTGTGTTACGTTGTCTTTCCAAATATAAACAAAATGATTGTGGATTAATTCTCTTTTTTTGTATACCCTAGTTTTGCTTTTGATATCCTGCAGTCCTCTTCGAAGGACAGACCAGAGGTCTAAAACCCAAAGTTCCAAGTCTTTCATACTTTTTATTTACCCAGACAGTGTTAAGGAATTTGAACCATGCCTGCCTTATGTCAATAGTCTTTGGCTTACCTTTTGTAAACATAAGAAAGGTAACTTCAGCTGTATTAAAAAGTTAGTCAGATGCTTCTATGAGGAGAGGTATGTGTCCCTTTTTTTTCCGTTATCTGTAGGCCTTGGCTATTCTGCGAATTGCATGGGCAGTTAGCTTCTAAATATCTTATGATTCTGAAAATAACTATGGTCTCATGCAGATCAGATACAAACAGGATGCTGCTACCACTGAGATGTCGTCTTCGTCATATTCGTAAATGCTATCTGTAGTTTTTATACATGCCCAGCAAACACTTGACGTCCCCTGAAGGTTGGCCAAAACTTACAACCAAATGGCTGGGGTGTGACTTTTCCAGGCATAGAAGCACACCTGGGTAGGCATTGGTCAAAACAAACATTTGTTTAATGACGTTAACATTGACCACGTAGCATAATTTTTTAATAACCTACGCGATAACCCACCAGCGTGGTGCTATTCAGCGCAATGTCGCTGATTATTTAAAAGAAGAGAGTTTAATTTGATTATTCAAGAAGAAAGTTTATAAATTGAATTAAACTAGACTATTTCAATTTTGTGGAATTTTCTTACCTGGAAAAGAAGTGCAAATGAGACGTCAGAAGAGGATGGCACTCATCTCTCACTAACTTGAAGTAAGCAAAGAGCCTAAGCATTCATTTAGATAGATAGATAGATACTTTATTGGTCCCTAGGGGAAATTCAAGGAATTTAGGGGAGAACGTGGACTACTGCATTTGTCCTGTAAGTTAATTTCTGCCTGAAAGTTTTACAGTTAGTCGTTTACAGTTTTGAGTGTAAATTATGTTCGTGTCAGAAATGGTCACATTTTCGAATTTCATAGACATCCCGATATGCATCCGTATCACGTGACTATGTAGGCTAGGTCCAATTAACATATGGTCATGCACCTGGAATAGAGTGTCAATGAACAACACAGGTGTGAAGATGTTTTTACCATTCTGAAAACGGAAAAGGTGATGAATGTAGCATGTAGGCTAACTGAGATGAGGCATATGGTGAACCTGGTAAACAGGTTTTCCCCATTATAAAATATTAACTCAACTGATAGTCACATGACTAGATTGTTATTTGACTGCTTAACTAGCTGTTTAATGAATAGCAGTAACACAGTGTTTCTAAACGGTTGGCATGGATAACTTTTTGCATTTAAATCATGTGTGTGACATTTAGGAGTTCTAAAATGCTGTCCATGGAAGACCCATCTTTCTCATGGACCTTAACCAGGTCCTCTGCGGAAGACAATAATGACCTCCTGAATTCATGGGATGGCAAGAGTGACTCCAGAAGCTCTTATCATGTCCAGGAGCTTTTTCATGAAAATGCCCAGGTCTTTATCATTTTATTTATTTTGTTTCATCTTGCAGTGTCTGTTTGGAACAGACAGACATTCTACATTTTTTATTTGCTTATTAATTCTTAAAGCAGTATGGGAAACAGGCATTTTCAATCTTGTCTCTATCCAGGTTTCACAGAGTCCTACACAGCCATGGTGGAAAGTGAAACTGTTTGTCTGGGAGCCCATCCTCTTCGGGACATGGGATGGTGTTTTCACCACCTGCATGATCAACATATTTGGTGTTGTTCTCTTCCTCAGAACAGGATGGCTGGTGGTAAGTTTGCACTTGTGCCTGCAGGGTAGACATTGTACACACTGCTGGTCTCTCTTTAGTGAGCTGTACTACATATGAAAAAACAAAAAGAAACTTCCTCCTCTATGTACTTTAAATCTTTCAACATTTCAACAACTGAAATATTTAAAGTTTAAAACTGTGCCTTCAACTCATCTGTCATTGATAAAAACAAACAGAAAAACCTTGGAGGCTGTGAGACTGATAATCTTGTTACAACTGGTCACTAGCCTATTTCTTTCTACTATGAAATGTGTAGTTTTCTTTTCATGTACTGTCTTGTTTGAACCGCTCTTTGATCCAAGATGTTTTTATTGTATTTGAGACAATAAGGTAAACCTTTACTTTGATGTCCGTCTTGTTGCCAGGGCAACGCTGGTGTATTGCTCGGCATGCTGCTGGTGTCTTTGGTGGTGCTGGTGGCCCTGGTGACGGTGATGTCAGGGATTGGGGTGTGTGAACGTTGCAGAGTGGGCGGTGGGGGAGTCTATTCCATGATCTCCACAGTACTGGGACGCCGAGTTGGAGGAACCGTTGGACTTCTCTACGTGTTTGGGCAGGTGAGTGAGTCAAAAATCAGAGTCTGTTGTTAACCACACTGCCATGGTCAGTATGCACACTCAACATAGTGGACAGAATTACAGGGTTATTCCATTCCATCCCCCATCTAAGTACAATTGAGTCATATGTTGTATATTTTACAATTAAAGAATTTAATGTTATCTTTTGTATGTTACAAAAGATATCACACATTGACACATGGTTAGACATTTCAGATCATTCTTATCTGAATACCAGTCATTGTCCTTTTGAGACTCTCCGTGCATTGTGTGTTATGGCCTTGTAGTGTGTCGCTGGAGCTATGTACATCACAGGCTTTTCTGAGTCCATTGCCGAGGTCCTGGCCCTGCAGAGCGTGTGGGTGGTGCGTGGGATCTCCGTGGCCGTGCTGCTGGGTCTGCTCGGCATCAACCTCGCAGGGGTCAAGTGGATAGTCCGCCTGCAGCTGGTGCTGCTGGGAATACTTGCCGTGTCCACTCTGGACTTTGTTATTGGAACTTTCTCCCACCTGGATCCAGGTCGGTAATAATCTTGTGTGCATGAAGTCTTTGACAGAATTAATTGATCTTTTTTGTTCTGTAGTTTTCCAGCAAGTGCTACCTTTTTCCATATGTGTCATGATTTAAACACGTGAATGTATAAAACATGAAGTTTGTGAAGTGAAATCAGTGGATCTTTACATGGCTTCCATGGATGTAGTCATTTTAGATTTACGTCCTAACTTTTGGTCCTTGTTGACCAGTAGGTGTCTCTGTAGTATCACCGGGCACAGAGCCCTATATAGCCTATTTACGGCTCTGTCAGAGCAGTTTTTTTTTCCATTCCATGTCCCTTCAGTCTGTCCACTAGAGAGCAGCCTGTGGGCCTTATTCTTTACTTTCACTTTGTATTTTTTTATGTGACTTACATGATGGTGCCTTCCTGACCTACCTAGTCCATGTCATTTATTAGTTTTTTTTTTTTATTTGTTGAGGCAAAAGTATGGGTCCCTTGATGATTTTGAATCTTTCCAGTTCAGGTCAAATCAAGTCAGCTGTTGTATATGTCACCCAAATGAAAACCAAATCCATTGTTATAGCCATGTGGTTGAAGCTATGTGGCATTTACAGTGCTGGTAGGTTATTTAATAGTTTAAGTTTCCTCATGAGGGAGTGGAGGACAAATAGCGAAAGAATGAGAGTGGAGTCTGTAGCATTGTTCTGGCTTGGGTAGAGGGGAAGTATATGAGACGTGAGGGGCGCCCAAAGCCCCCGTACTCTGTTTACTCTGAAGCCTTTTGTGCTTAAGGAAGGGGCTGAATGTTTCAGACAGGGCCAGTATGTACTCCCCGCACTCGTGCCTTCAGGAAGTCGATTCCAGCACTTCCTGTTCTCCTGATTATCAGCTTCCTGTCCAGGGTTCTGTGCAGACCCTTCCATGAGGGCAGTTCCTCCCTGTGGCGAGAGAGAGAAAGGGAGGGAGGGAGAGGGAGAGGGAGGCTCAGCCCAGCCCACAGCAGTAGCCGTGTGGAGTGGGAGTGGGGTGGCCAGGGTGGTGGTGGTGGTGCTGCAGTGTGTGAAATCTTACCCCAGCACGTCTCCTGTCACCCCTCCACCAACACCCCACCGCCCCTCCTTCAGGAGCAGGGCCTGGCCCACACTGCACTCCGCAGGCTGGGGGAATGGAGGCGGTGGGACGCTTGCTCCAGGTTTTTCCAATTAGGCCTGGTTGTGCTGGGAGTGAGCTCACTGCTGGCGGCCGGCCTGCGAGCCACTCGCTCGGGCCACGGGCAGAGCGCCACGTGGGCGGGTTACCTGCCAGTGGCAGGAGAAGCAGAGCTGCCGCGGCAGATGTGTTTACAGTCTGATAACGCTGGTAATCGTTGCCGAAAGGCCAGGTGGTTGGCCGGAGGAACTGTGTGTGACTACCAATATCATGTTGATGTTAAAGCCATCTTCTTTCTCTCCCTCTGTGTGTGAAGGCAGGGGGTGGGACTGTGTGGGTGTCCTGGAACTTATTGAAAACAGTGAGAGCTTCCAAGGACTTTGAATGGTGTGAAAATGATGTGGATGGCACTGGAAAGCCATTGGCTGTCTTCAGTCAATCTTCATCTGACAAGGATGAAGGATAAAAAAACTATAACAAGGATGAAACATTATAGTTATGATTGGCTGTAAGTTCAGCTTATGGTGTCATAAGCAAATATAGATAGAGGGTCAAACAGAGTTGGCGATGGCCTAACTCATTGAAATTCAGTGTTGAAAGATGTGAATTGCTGTCAAATCACCACGGTGAAACACCCATTTTCTAAATCTCAACTATGTAAATGTGGTTAGAGTGCTCGAAGGAGTTGTTTCTCGGTTCATCTGTTTTGCAAACCATATAAACCATAGCCCACTTCACTTCATAATGTGATTGTGCTTCCCCATCTCACCTCACGGAGATGTGTAACCAGTGATTCATGGTGACAAAGGCTTCCTGTGGTTTTGGTGTCTAAACCCAAAGGCAAAGCAGTTCCCCCTGAGATCTAATGAATGTGAAGAAATGTCTAAGCGAAAGTTAATAGAAAGTAGAATTCTATTGTTTATGAGGTACAGAAGCCTCCTATCCAAACTGTCCTCCATTTATTTTGAAAGGGGCTGGTTTTTAATTCCCTTCCCTTTGTAAATACTGCAGCCGACCTCAAAGTGGTTATGATCCTCTCAGGGGAGGGCAGCCTCATTTGACCGTATTCTGTCAGGCTCCTGTGCACTGTGCACACACATATGGAACACCATATATGATTTTGACTGTGTACTGACCCACACTGGTACAACGTAAACACACGCTGCTCCAACTCCCTCCAATTGGACAGGAAGCTCTCCTGTGTTCATGGTTTTGGGTTTAGGGTGTTAACCGGGCTCACCCACATATTTGGACCGTGACAAAAGAAAAAGGCAGGAAGCTGATTGGAGCGCTCCTCTTGAAGCCTCCACATCACCACTTCCTGGTCCAAGTCCTCTGATCTGAACTCCTCCTATAAATAGAGGGCTTGAACTCATGTCACAAAAGACTGTCTCCATGACACAAGCCCTCCCGACTCACTCCTCTGTGTCCATTACATAAAGGTTTGGGCCACAGATGGGAGAAGGCCCGTCAGCGCAGTCAGGGAGGGGGCACACAGTTGACTAGGAGCAGCAGGCCATCACGAGACTTCAAACTGCGTCTAAAAACACCTTTCCCTTTGTGCCCTCACTTTATTTGGCTTGCCACCAGATTTAAAAACTCTGGTTTGTAATCACTTGAGTTTTTACTCAATGAGATCTTTAAAATGATGGTCATAATTCTGTCATTTTTAAAATGTAATATGATCAATTCCATAAATATAATCTCAGTCTAGATAGATCAGACATGTGTATTCGGTGTCCAACTATATAATCCTTACATTCAAGAGAATCATGACAATATTGTTCTAATGATTGAGAGTGTGTGTATTTGATTTCATGTGGAATATCCTCATCTGTATTTCTGATGACTGATAGAGAGGCATGGCTTGGGATACGCCAGTGCTGTGGGAGCCTAATTTGCCTTTCCTTTGGCAGTGCATTGAGTAGGCAGGCCTTGATCCTCAGCCACAATCACGGGCCTGGAGCAAGCAGCGTCTCTCTGAGCGCCGTGACTTGCAAGGGTAGGAACAGGCCGGGCTTCTGAAAAGGGTGGCGACTTCCTTTTGGATAAACATGTCATTAATCTGAGAGAACACATTCTTTCCCATCACAAGATAACCAAGAGGGAAATGGTTCATGCTCGAGCACAGGCGGGCCCAGATTTGACTCTTTTCTGAATTAATGCTTTGTCTCTGCTAGCCAGAGCTTTCGCTCAGCGCATCCAGTGGAAAGCCATTGTGTTGGAGTGAACCATAAAAACCCAGACCAGACCTATATTTTACTCTCTCCTATGGAGAGTAGACATTTTTAAGTCTGCAAGTCTGCAAGCTGTGTTGGATTTTGTTCATGGGTTATTCTTTTCCTTCATGACATCATGTCGTATCATTTACTTCACCGCTAGTACAGAGCTACAGCATCTTTTCCATGTCACCATAGGGACCTCACTAACAAATCAGCATTGTCCTCACACCCATCCCAGCACTGCGGTGATATCTCCCACCGCTGTTTGTGCAAATGGTCGTTCGGCGCCTGTTTCGAGGCTTGTTTTGTTTGCCTGTGAACACGCCCAGAGCTCTGTGCAGCCGCCGCCGCAGCAGCAGACGCAGCCCGCCCTCCCTCCCTCCATCAGAGCTGCAGGGCCGCACTATTGAACTTGGCGAACCCGCCCGAGTGTCAGGCACGGCCCTTGGTTTGCACGCATCTTGGCGCGGGCCCATATCCCCCCTGGACGCTTATGTAAGGGGCCGTGCCGGGCCGAAGCAGACACCCAGAGCCCGGACCACGGAGGGGTCTGGAGGAGGGCCAGTCAGCAGCCAGGGGGGAGTCTGGGCCACCATGTTCCATGCCATATATATGCCCCCTAGCTTTCATTTACAATCAAACTTTACTATTTCACTACCAAGAGCAGCACCACACCACTGGTTTTCATTAAATCTCCGGGCCCATCAGGAGCCAAGGAAGCCTTTCATTTCATTCTGATCCTCGTATCTGCCCTATGAGGTGAGATGATTTGTTATCCCCTTGGTTCTCAGAGCATTTTCACATCTAATAAAGTATTTAGCACGTACACTGCCAAACTGCATTGTAGAGAAGAGGGTGTGTTTGCTTCAGAAGAAGTTGGCTCATCGGGTTTTGAGGTTTTGTGAATTCCTCATGAAGCTGTGAGAACTCCGATCATCAATCATGGTATTATAATCTATATACACTACAGTGTAAAAAATGTATTTTCAGAACTGCACGTGGATTATGATGAGTAGAATAAAAATAAAAGCTTGCCACAAGCATCAATGTGTGCATCATGTTGTTTGAGTTGAATGGTGAGTTTATGAATTTTATTGTCCAGTCATTGTCCTGCATATGTATAGTTGATTGAGGATGTTACTTTTGACTGACTTCACAGAGCATGGGTTTGTTGGGTACTCCGCAAAACTGCTGCACAGAAATCTGCTGCCAGACTATACCAATGGAGAGACCTTCTTCAGTGTGTTTGGGGTGTTTTTCCCAGCAGCCACAGGTGACACATGAACTTTTTCATATTCAATTTAATGTTGCTTTATTACCATGACTAGGTACAATGTTGCCAAAGAGCAAAAACAAAACAGCATAAACAATTTCTACAATAACATATTTAAAGTAGTCATTTATGAGCATCAGAAAGTACTGCTTTAGCTTTGTTGAACTGTTTCATAACTCAATGATGATTCAAATTTGTACATATCCAAGATATACAATAGCCAATTGGTACAATTAATCTGTGTGCTATCTTTGGTCCTCTAACAGCAAAGCTTTTTTTAATGTATTGTTGTCTCTTTTGTGCTGAGTGACTGGACATGATTGTTGTGGGAACCTCTCCCAGCCCCTCCGCATGTCTTGGCAGATAACTCACTGAAGTGGTGCTCCGTCACCAGAGGGCCATTACTCTGTTACCATGGCGTTATGAGGGGAGAGCAGCCAGTGCTTTCCTCAGCCCAGTCATTCAGCGCAGGAAGAAAGCTGAAGTTCCCTGCTTCCTCTCTTTTCATTGCCTTGTCCCTTTCAAGTTGTGTCTTCACATTTAAGATGTCTTCCTTAAACATGTCGGAGGAACTATTGTACCATATTCATACTGTACATATGCATTAATTAGAGAATAATTTTGCTCGGTGGAAATGAAGGAACATACATCCAACAAATAGTTATGATAAAGGTCACTGTGAAGTTTTCACCACCCTGGAACAGGGAGGCGTGTAGCTGCCGTCGGGGCCGTGAAAGGTGCTCTGTTTTTGGGCCGGGATGTGTTTGGACAGTAACGCCTATCCCCTCTGTCTGTGTCTGTGTCTGTGTCTGTCTCTGATGTGTAGGTGTGATGGCGGGCTTTAACATGAGCTCCGATCTCCAGCGTCCCGAGCAGAACATCCCTGTGGGAACGCTGGCGGCCGTCTGCACCTCGTGAGTGTCTCTTTCATGGGCCGGGGGTGGAGGAGAGCCAGCAGGGGCCATCTGCAGTTCTTCTTGCGATCATGGATAAAAATCACAGTCCTGTCCAAGCCATGAATGTTATCCAGTCAAGGGAATCCAAGCAGTTTTAGACACTATTCAGGCTATTTTATATCATTCTGAATATATAAATATATGATCAGCCCAGATGTCAGCTTGCTAATTGTGTGTGTTTTTGTTTTGTGACTGTCTATTAATAGAGGGCTCTTTTTAATCTTGCCTTGTGTGAATCACCAGGTGGTTCCTGTATCTCGTCTTCGTGTTCTTGCTGGGAGCCATCTGCACCAGAGAGGCCCTGCACAATGATTTCTTGATCGCTGAAAAGGTACAGCTCGGTGCAAACTCAAACCCATACATTTCCCAATCGGCACATCTCCCACTCTCCCCAGAGCAGCTGGCGTGTTTTGTGTGGGATGTGCTTGTGCTTGTCCTGCTGGGTATCTGAAACGCAGCTCTTCAGGTTTCACCAACGGTTCGCCACGGTTTCACCCACACCTGTTGTACAGTAACAGCCCCCGTAATGTGGAGTCCTAGCAGCAGATAATGAATCATGACACATGTGGACAGATCCAGTTTCTCTTGCCTCAACTAAAGCATAGCTGTGGCCTTCTCCCTTGCTGTGGGAATGTGGTTGTTTATTCAAACACATTTCCCCCTCTCCTTTTAATTGTAAAGGGATATATTTGAAAACCTATGCTTTGTTTTATATTTGTGTATGGAGTAGGTAATACAATATATTTAGGAGTCTTTAGTTTTTTTGGGATGGGGTGGAGATTGGGGGAGTTGTTTGGAATAATTGGAAGGATAGCTGAAGGAATGCTCCTTTGGACTGAAAACCTCAGGAGAAAGTTTTGTGCATGCACAGGCCAAACAGATCCATACTTTCAGCCCCTCTCCCTGCATTATCCTCATTCATATATACTCAGTGGACCAAGCCCCTGGAGAGTTAATGTCCAAGGCATGCATGCTGCGTGGACCCCATTTGTACAGCTGGTGTGAATGTGTCAGATGAGCCTGGAGCCCAGCTGGGGCGTGACCCCCCTCAGGAGGCCAGCAGCCTGGGTCGGGGCTGCCCACAGCTGTCCCTCGGCCCAGTTGGGCCTCAACAAGTGTGGTTTCGCTCCGAGTTATGAGCTGAGAGGGCATGGTCAGTCGGCGAGACCTCAGGAATTGTGCTCCTCAGCGAGAAAAATGCATGTTTTTCTGTTTGTGCATTTTTGTGCTTTTAAAAGTGTGTTGTATTGCAGTACTGTTTAAACTATTTAACTTAACTTAATATATTCAAGTTTAAGTCAGATTTGAATTAGAAAGGTAGCATATTTCGTAACCGTAAGCAGAGATAGTGTGACATTGTTATATCAGACATTCTTTTGCTTGATTTATTTTCAACACAATATAACTTTTTTTCTGCAAAGGGCTGAGCGGAACTGAGTTGGGTGTAGCCCACTGCACTCTCTTCCCCTCTCTGTTTGTTTTTTCCCAGGTCTCCTTGGTGGGCTTCCTGTTTCTGCTGGGCCTCTACGTCTCCTCCCTGGCCTCATGCATGGGCGGCCTGTACGGGGCACCCAGGATACTCCAGTGCATCGCTCAGGAGAAAGTCATTACAGCCCTGGGCATTTTCGGACATGGGGTGTGTGAAACTTTGGCCACGGTGAACATGTGTAGAAAGTCGAAAATCCTATTTTCATCAGTTATCAGACAAGGAAAAGTAAAAACCTAAGCCTAATTTCCCGTCAGTTCCAGCTCCAGTCCAAGTGATAAGCCAGGAACAATTCAGCACTCGTGGTGTGAGCAATACGTTGAACAGAGAGATCTCAACTGTTGCGTATAGCTCTTCTCATATTCCCAGGAGAACATACAGGGATAAATTAAATGACCTCAATAGTTTATAAAACAGTGATTGTGGTAGCGCTGTTAAGGGGGGACATTTGAAATCTTAATTTTTGTTGTGAACGTCACCTCAGCCCAGACCTGAGCATACTGATTCATTGAGAACTGCCCAACCGTGTGGCCTCTCGCATTGCCCTCTAGGCTAATATGGTTTTAATGAAGTGTTTTCTCTGCTGGCTTAATTAGAGCTCCCTCAGCTCCTGGTGCTTCTGTTAGAGGGACGGACCACAAAAAAAGCGAGAGGCTCCTAATTATAGTGGCAGAGTGCACTCGACAGACGTGAGGGAATGGAGTGGAACACAATTGTGCCTTTTTTCAAAAAGCAACACGCCCTTTCCCTTGCCCTGAGCGCTGTCTGACCCCCCTCTTGGAGCGCCGCAGCGAGGCCCTAGACATCTCGCCCGTATCAAAGCCCAAGAACAAATGCAGGAAGCGGAGACAGGGCCAGCCCAGGTTGGAGAGCAGTCCAGCTCCAGAGTGCCAGCAATGTGAGCCTGTCGGGCCGTAGTTAGACAACCTCAGTCTGGCTCTCGGGGACTTGGAAAGGCCCTTGTGTTGCACGCCTTGCGGAACAAAATGCCCTTAGGTGATATTTTTTCTGTCAGAGTTCAGGAGGAAGGTTTTGGGACTGTTTGAATTGGAGGCTTACCCATAGATTTGCAGAACACTGATAGGCAGAAATGATTGAAGATTTCAGCTTTTTCCCCCCTTTCCCCTGAAACACACATTACGCAATACACTCAGTATCCATTCTCATTTAATTACATAATCCATTATACAATATCACTAATGGCTTTGTGATTTCTCCTTTTTTACCATTCACATCACAAAACTGTAAATAAATCAAACTAATGGTCATGTATTCCAGACTGTGTGAATATGTGTTTCCCGTGTAACTTACAGAAAGGGGCCAACAAGACTCCAGTAGCAGCCATCTGTTTTACCAGCCTGCTCTCGATGGCCTTCATCTTCATAGGCCAGGTCAACACCCTGGCCCCTATCGTCACCATCAACTTCATGTTGACCTACAGCATCATTGACTACGCCTTTTTCAGTATGGCCATGAGCTACAACCTCCAGGTCAAGAGGACAAGGCCTCTGACCGAGCAACACAGCAAGAGGAAGCCACTCATGGCAACCACCCACTCCAGCTATGGAAGCGACTGCTCCATCACGAAGGCAAGCAACGGTACGCTGCTGGAGTTCACCAAGGACATGGACCAGATATTTCCACTGCCCAGCAGCACGCCAGCCGAAGGCGAGAGATCATCTGCGCCAGGTCCCAGGGCCAGGGGCAAGAGGGCAAAGGTCCCTGCCAAGGAAACGTTGATGGACAGTTTCGGGCTGGGCCTGGACAGCACCGCCTCTGCCCTCAAGGACAAAGAGGAGGGCGATCCAATGGCAGAGAAAGTTCTGCCTGAAAATGATGCCACCCAGTTGCAAAATAATAACAGTATTCATGGGAAACCACATAACCTGGGGGAAACGCATACAGACTTCTCACCTGGAGAACAATATGGAAATACTGGTAACAATAGTAGCTAGGAAACAGGAATTGTGCAGTGTCTTAATTTCTGTATCCTGAGCCTGCAAAGACTTTTACATGTTTAAATGCAGCATTTTGATACCTTTTTCAGTATGTTATAGAGTTATCACGAAAATATATGAATGTAAACTAGTAATTTCTGATCTACTTCATGTTTGTTCTCCTAACAGATGCTGAGACCAAACCAAAGCTGGAGGAACCAGAGATTAGACCAATGCCAAACTCTTGTTACGCAAAACTTTGCAACCCCTGGGTTGCATTAATAGGAGTAAGTAGGTTCTAGGTTGTGGTATTGCAAATTACTCAACCATATATTTGACCAACTCATAATATACCTTAATAAATTGTCTTTGATTCTCTACAGGCATTTTGTTCTATTCTGATCATGTTTGTAATTCAGTGGATATATGCCCTGGTGAATATTTTAGTTGCTCTTATACTCTACCTCTACATTGGAAAAACAAGCCCGGGTTTGCCAACAGGTAGGTTATAAAATGTGTGGGCTAGACCTATGCCTTCTGGATACATTGTATTTTCCTTTCAGGTTTCTTTACACATCTGTATTTGTTTTCTGCATTTTTAAACCTCAAAGTCAAGGTGACATGGTCACATCCCTAACAGGATGATGACTGAGAACCTCAAATGTTTTAGTGAGTGCCTCAGTTGTACCTGTATTGCAGCTGTTGAGTGGGCTTTCCAGCTCTGTGATACGTAATCCCTCCACAATGCCAGGCAGTCCCCTTCTGACTATTGACTAGCAGTGGGGAAGATCTAGGTCTTATGCTACTGCAGTCTCTTAGCACACAGGTGTAAGGTCTTAAATGAGTCAATGTTGCTTTCATTCATAAATACATGACTAGAGGGGAAAGTCACAATGCTCTAAAGTATGAGAAAGAAATGAAAATGACATAATGGCAGTTTATCTGTATAATTTCCTTTTTTGGTCCCAGGTGCTGCTGCGCAGTTCAGTTTTTTCAGATGGATCAGATTATCCCTGAGGAACATAGGGAGGTAAGCCACTAAACTGGTGCTGTTGCTCTGGCTCATGGATTTCAGGAAACTCTTAAACTGTCTCCTGGTAGATTAATGGCTTTATTTTTTGCTTTGCCTCATTAAGCCATTTCCCGTCTATAACATTCAACTGCAAATTGAAGCAGAACTAGCATTCCACTTTAACTTTTGCTTTGTCTGTCTGTCAAACTTTGTGGTTTTAAAATATATGCAGAGGCAGTATTAAATGTTGCCAGTGTTTCCTTAGCTATTATGAGGTAGTAAAACCCTGGGGCAACTGAGAAGCACATTAATTAAGACCCTACGTTTACACTGTTTGCTTAATATACATACTAAATACAAAAAAAGAACAGTAATATTTTTAAATCCAAGTCTGATATGAACCTGAATATTGAAAGGGATTTAATGAAGGGTAATACACGATCATGTGTCAACAAAAAACCCTCAAGCACTCACATAGATATGATGGTGTAAATTACATATGCACAAATAATATATTGTAGGTACAGTCTGTGATTCCAATCTGTTTGTGCCAATTTGCCCCCTTATGGTCCTCTTGGTGTCTATCTGCTCAAAAAGGTCTGTAAGCTTACAATGCCCTGGCTCTGTAAATGGGAAGCAAACATTAGATTCCAGCCAATCAACAGGTTGCTTTGGGAGTAGGGAAGAGAGGTGTGTAATGTGATTGTCTGTTGATCTACAGTACAGGCCAAAAGTTTGGACACACCTTCTCATTCAATGCGTTTCCTTTATTTTCATGACTATTTACATTGTAGATTCATCAAAACTATTTATGAACACATGTGGAATTATGTCCTTAACAAAACAGTGTGAAATAACTGAAAACATGTCTTATATTCTAGTTTCTTCAAAGTTGCTATTTTTTTAATACCATATTCAGCGAGCCATAACTTGACAAATATTCATCTGTGGGTCAAATAACTTTGCATTCATTCATAGTTTTGATGCCAGTGAGAATCTACAATGTAAATAGTCATGAAAATAAAGAAAACGCATTGAAATGAGAAGGTGTGTCCAAACTTTTGGCCTGTACTGTATATATCAACAACCTTTTGCCAGATTCAGACTATGCCTTTAAATCCTTAGAAAGGTTCTCCCTGATAACAGCTGACAGCGACACTAATCTGGATGTAGGCCCAATCTGGTCCAGACCCTTAAGTTCTTTAGGTTCTTGTAGGTTTGGTAAGACCAAAGGAACTCAAATGAACATGATCCCAGTCACAATGAGATATGGTAAGTCTCCCTCCCTGGGAGTGATGTTTTGAGCCTGTGTGTTGTGACCGATTTCTGGCCACCTTGGCTTCTGTTTCAGGAGAGGACAGAGCCCTCAGGACCAGATTGTTGTGACACCTTCTTTGTCAACCATTGGCATGGAAACCCGGCAGCTGACAGAAGAAAATGCCGACTTTGCCTCCCGTGGACGCTACCACCACTCCTCCTTCATCACAAGCTCTGATAGCATAGGCCGCTCTCAGCTGAAGTGATTTTGCCCCAACCTCACACTTGAGACGGGTGGAATCATATCACAGGTTTTGTTACAGTTCTTTCATGATCTGTGTATGGGTCAGTGTCAGAATTTGAGCCCTCTAGTTTTGTAATTTTAAATGATCAATGTGAATTGGTCTAGGCTAATTGTATGGAACTTTCCTGTTTGGATTAGGCCTAGCCTACCTGTCACACAAAAAAACTGAGCCAACTGTTGAACTGCTGGTTGTAGGCCTGCAGCTTGCATCAAATGTGTAGACTACCTACTCATGATGCTGTGTTTATTTTGTCTGGACAAAAGGTCATATGACAGTCTGGCTATTGGCTTTCCCAGTTCCCCCATCAATGGCAACCCTAGTTTATTTTCACAAAAGACTAAGACAAGTGCAATCCAGTAAATAACTAAGTTGTTTACAAGTTCATTATTATACACAATGCAATTCAACTAGATTAGACCTCACCAATAACTGCTCTCAAGGCCTGAGGAAAGTAGCTCAGAGCGGAATTGGGTGGAAACCGCTATCGTCTGTCTGGGGGAGGAGTTTGCTGTTTCGGATGTGATACGGGCTTCTGAATCAGCCCCTGGAAGCGTGCATTGAAATAAATCCCGCTATACCGCTAAATGGCTCCTGTTGTCCTATGAGACTTTCACGATCAGAAATTGACAGATAACTCCGTTTCCGATGGTGGACCTTGACACTTTGCCGTTTTGCTTATTAGTTTGCAGTCCGCCGTCTCACGGTCGTCGTTATAATGGAAACGTGTACTTTGAGAATCACAGACCAGGTCGTACTTGTAGTACTTTTCACTCTTTTAAAATCTCTCGATGGAACCTTGACGCCGAGAACGGCTACGGACTCCACACTGATGTCCCGAGGTTATTTTTTAGTACCTTCTACTGATTTATCTGAAACTGCTCTGCCAAAGGAGTTGACTACTTCCATGACTGAGTATACTAAGGGGACTTCTACAGACTTTGGGGACTCTTTGGTTGGAATTACAGATGTTCACCGGAGCTTTTCGGAGGAGTTATACACCGAAATTAAATCGGGTAAGCGGGGTCATTCATTTCTCAGCATTTGTCCAACACAGCCACTTCGCGCAAGGGCCGAAAGCCATGCTGTCCGCAAGGACAGGTTTCATAACTTGATGCGGTATTCTGTAGTCTGATGCTGGCTTGAGAACACATTTGTTTAGACGTGTATGAGCGCTATTGCTGAAAATCTATGCGGTCTAAATTCATTAAACATCCCTCTACAAATTATCTAAAATTAATTAATTGAATTGATTGTATCCTACACAGCAGTTTGCCACCAGTTGATCTAAAGGGGAAAGAGTAGAACAATGGAAGCCATGTAACAATTGTAACAAAAAATGTAATGCAATTATAACATTAGTTGCTTTTGGGAGTCCCCCATCAGGTGTTTCACTTGGCATAGGCCTACTAACTCCATCCACCTGTTAGATGTAGCCTACATGGAAAGTTTTTGTTCAACCAGTCTTTTCCCTGTAGGCCAATTTACAACGAAAGTGATAAACGTAACAAACCCACAACCCTAAGGGAGAGTAGGTGGGTTAGGGGTATTATGGTTTGAGTGGAGGAAATTTCCCGTCTTAAACTTGAGTCACCTGTTCCACTTATGTATTTATTTTTTAAGAATTGCAATTCAACAAATATTCCTAATATGAATTCTAACTTACAAAGCGTAAATATGTAACATAACATTCATAAACTAATGAAATGGACTTTCATAAACTAATGAAATGGGTTTCCAACTTTTTTGTATTTTGTTATGACTTAATCCTACTGTACACTGCACATTTTGTTTGTTTGTATAAGACAGAATGTCTTAAGATTCACTACAGTGCCTTCCCTGTTGTTACTGGGTTGTCTAAATGAACTGTTATCTTTATAACTTTGTACATAACTAATGGAATAGAATACAAATGTCATGTTTGTGAACAGATGCATTAAAAAATTTGGGGAGTAAAAGTAGCCTACCATTATGTTTTTTTTCCCCAGGATGTATATGTCTTTCTGTCCACACCATTGAGAATAATTCCTAGGAAATAAACGGATGACATCCTAAACAAATATTGGGTCTGTCTTACACTGCTAGAATGAGAAGGTTACACCAATGACTTCATTCCAACTCAAATATTCCACTTTTGGGAAATATCATCATGCACTAGCCAGAGCCCTCAACATGTTCATGTGGGACGTGCTGCGCGTATCCCATACAGCCCAGTTTAGTTAAATGATGAAACGTATCCCATACATACAGCCCAGTTTAGTTATATGATGAAGCTTATCCCATACAGCCCAGTTTAGTTATATGATGAAGCTAGTTCAGTTAAATGATGAAGCGTATCCCATACATACAGCCCAGTTTAGTTAAATGATGAAGCGTATCCCATACATACAGCCCAGTTTAGTTAAATGATGAAGCTTATCCCATACAGCCCAGTTTAGTTAAATGATGAAGCTTTTATCAAAGATTGACTTCTAAATCTGTTGTAGCCCAGGATCAGAAGGGTTTTCAGGTCACTGCCTCAATTAATAAGTGTGCCACTCAGTGTGGATGAATAGACATGGACATTTTATATTAACTGTTTTTTAGAGTTTTTATTATAAATAGTATGACCGACAACTGAAATATTTAAACTATATGATCCATTAAGTCAAGCTGATAAGATATAATTAGAAAGCTCCTCTTCCAGCCCTGATTTCTAATGAACACAAATTGTGTAGTTATCTATTAACAGTACAGATGTGCAATCCTGGAGACTGAATGAAAAGGCAACCCCTCGTCATAGGCCTCCATTTAATAACCGGATTTGGCTCAGTTATGTCTAAGCGGTCACTCTGGGGACTTAAAAGGATTCTGTGACTCATACAATTGTTTTGCATAGCGGTGCTATTGGTAATAATTCCACATTTTCAAGGGCATCCTGATGTCATGGCCTCGCTTCTATCTTTCACATTTGGACAGCTTTATTATTGCGAGGCATAGCCAGACAGAGAGCTGAAGAGCTGAGTTTCACACAACCCTATTTTATACCAGATAAAAAAAAATAAAAAAAACACAATAAAAAAAAAAAACAAGAACTTTGCTGCACAGTTCTCAGGGAATGATCCAGAAAGTTGATTTACTATGCGAAGCTGTGGCAAACCAATGCCCGCCTGCAGTCCTTCTGCATTTGGTTATGGTGGTAAATTCATTGTCCTTCTCTTACACTCCTCCCAATGACTGTTTGGCTGTGTACTGAATGCCAGGCTGTGAGATGTTTTCATGACATCTTCTGCTTTTCCCAAGTCCAAGCTGAGGGCATTTAGCTATAAACTGCTGTCACTCCCTGACACACCCAAAACACCAAACAAACAATGTTCGTTTTTCTGGTCAAGAATGTGAACCTTTCATATTGGAGCTTTAGTGAATTTGTGGAAGACTTAATAAAGGTCTTTTGGGGAAACTGTAAATAATGAAACTAAATAGCTTGTAAATGTTAATGTTTTTGGGTCAGTATTTCAATGCTATCCAAAGGAAATGAAGGAAAACTGAGACAACATGTTTTAAATTTGCCATTTATAACTATTAATCTGCTTAACTGTATACTTTATTTATGTACTATGTGTGTGGGGATCACTGCAATAATCCCCATGTGATTGACCAAACTTTGCTTTCACATATTCACATATATTCACCATTGTTCCCTAAGGAAGTTCTCTTTTGTAAGTTCATAAAAAACGGCAACTCTAATTATTGTTCTAGTGTGCCTTATCATGACATTATTTTTTGTGTATGAACTGGAGGCAGTGACATTATTGTAACGTGGGCTTCTGCTAGGTCAGCTTTAGGAAGGAAACTGCAATCCCCAAAGGGCCAAGTCACCTCCATTTTTAGGGCCCAGGCTTTTGTTAGCTTAGACAGGCTGGGCTGCCAATTGTTCTCCACCCAAAATCATTGCATCCGCAGCCACTTCTGAAAACATCTTCTCTCGCCGTCTCTGATGTCTGGTAAATCTGTATGGTGCCAAGCACACTCTTGTGGGCTATTGTGCACATAACAGGCATGTATATTGGATAGTAAAGTCTACCAGTAACCAAAGCAATTGAGCATAATTTAAAAAGAATGTTTGTCAAAATAGTGACCTATATACTGAATTTTAAAGATAAAATTGGATGGATAAGGAAACATTTCTAACCTGTAATATTCCCCTGTCTTTTAGCCACAGAGCAGAAGACCTATATCTCTACAGCAAGGTCATCAGAAGACCACACAACTTCAGCAAGGTCATCGGAAGACCACACAACTTCAGCAATGTCATCTGAAGACCACACAACTACAGCAACGTCATCTGAAGACCACACGACTACAACTACAGCAACGTCATCTGAAGACCACACGACTACAACTACAGCAACGTCATCTGAAGACCACACGACTACAGCAACGTCATCTGAAGACCACAGAACTACAACTACAGCAACGTCATCTGAAGACCACAGAACTACAGAAACATCATCTGAAGACCACAGAACTACAGAAACATCATCTGAAGACCACAGAACTACTGACCACGACACAGAGTCTTCAAACTCCCGCACCGCTTGGACTTCGGACAGCAGCACAGAGCGAGAGCGTATAGACTTCACTCGTCTGCTTCCCAGCTTCTCCCAGGGTGGCCACACCTTCCTGGATGCTCGGACCATTCGGGACACCCCAAGTGTGAGCTGGCCATCGACCAGTGATCTGGACGCCCCCTCGCAGACCGACAGCACGTATGTCTCCTCCACCATGAGCCGGGTGGGAGAGCGCACCCTGCTGTCCATCACCTCCAACAGCACCTCCACGTACACCTCAGAGGACTCCAGTTTATCAGACGCCAGTTCTAAGGCCTGGGGGGACAGCACTGGGGCAACCTTCCATGGCAGGGTGACCGGTAAGGGCGACAGCACCACGTCTCATGGGTTTGATCTGACGGCTGCTACCTCAGACTCCCAGCACACCACCAACAGCACTGAGACTGGGGAGTCCTCCGAGACTGAAGGGCCCAATCTGTCCACATGGACGCAGTCTCAGACCAGCCAGAACAACATTACTCAGCAGGGTTTTGAGCAGACATCCGAGACTGGTGTAATCTTCAGCTCCACACCACCGCTTACCGTGGTCAACAACAGAGGGCAGGGGACAGACGTGACTGACCGTGACAGCCGCACCTACAGCAGCGGGACGTCCCACACCGAGTGGCAGGGGGGCGTCGGGGCGTCCACATCCCCGTTCTTGTCCTCAGAGAGCAGCCACACCGATATGTCCCAGCCGGACAGCGTTGAGAGGACGGTTACGCGTGTCCATGACGGCGAGCTGTCCACTGAGCCCTCTACCGGCTCCATTAGCACGGGGAGACGCGAGGACACGGATGGCGTCCAGCCACTCACCGAGGAGGGGACGACTCACGTCCTGGGCCTGACCACTACTTCTCCCAGGGTCAGGGGAGGCCCCACCGCTCGGGACGACTCGCACTACAAGCCCTTCACCCCCGAGACGCAGGGCCCCACGGAGCCTAGCGAAGCGCTACCCTCCACGGCTTCAGAGCCAGCCACCCAGAGTCCACATCAAACGGAGCGGGACGGAGCAGGAGAGAGGGACACCCAGGGGGTGCCCACTGAAGCCCCCAGCACCAGCGCCTCCGCTCCAGCCACCTCCACCTCCACCTCCCCCACCCCCCTCACCACCCGCCAGCTGGAACCCAGCTCCACGGCGGAGACCCACACCCCACGCACCACCATCGTCACCACGGACACCACGCAGGGGCCGACTCAGAGCACCCCCTTCACCCCGGCTCGGCAGCCTGACTCCAGGACCAGGGGTCCCCACACCCACAGCCCGACCGGCGGGGAGCACACAGAGACGGGGGTTCTGTCCACAGACGTGACCACGCTGCACCTGGAGACCAGCACGGCCACTCCGGGCAACACCACGGCCCAGCGCAGTCCCACCACCGCCTCCTACAGCAAGAGCGCCCCCACCAGGGCCCCCGAGGCCACTACGGCCGGCCACACGCCGGGCCGCACCACCGTCCAGCCTGAGGCCACCACCACGCAGATGGCCGTCACGTCTGCTACGCCTGTTCCAGGTCTGCCCGCCAGAAATTCCACATTATGCAGTTATGCTGCTCTCGGGGCCCAGGGCGTGTTCCCTCCGCTGTCAGCAGAAACACACGGAGTGTGAACAATGTATTTTTATAACATGGGTAGACTGTTGAACAAGCACTTACCACATTGTCTTAACACATTAATTATGTGTGTTATTAGGTGTTATAACTATTGACACCTTTACAGTCAATATTAATTCTTCGCTAGGTTCTGTGTTGAGTAACTGAGAGGCCGTGTGGAGCTCTGGGGCTTATATCCTGTTCTCCTTCCCAGGGCTTCCATGTGGCTCACAGTTTTGTGCCAACGGGGGAACGTGTGTGAGACTCGCTGGGAACACGGACAGCTGCGTCTGCCTCCCAGCATGGACAGGACCCACATGCACAAAGGGTGAGTTGCACACACTCCCAATCTCCAAATAAACCTCTCAAACCTCCCAGCTTTGGACAGCAGTACTTTTTCATTCTGTTGTGAAATATAACAGTTTTAATGGTCATGTTGTAAACAGTTGTTTCAATGTATTACTTCATAGAAGTGTTGTTAGTGTTCAAATAATACTGAAAAAACCTTAATGACATAGTGGGTCCCATGTTTTATCTGCTTTTTCGCTTTGGATTTACTTGTAGCAAAAATAAAAGAATGAATTTAGACTGATTTTGAAATTCCTTAATCACCTTTTAAGCACATATTTACCAAGCTGAAGAGGTATTCAAAGTATCTCCAGAAGTTGCATAAGAACTCACCATCAGACATCATTGTGTAGCAATGTCAAGGGTTTGACTGATGACCTGTTGGGTGTTGAGAGTGTGGCGGCGTGTCAGTAACTCTCCTCTCTTCCTCCTCCAGATGTGAATGAGTGTGAGACTAACCCCTGCCCTCCCGGCTCCACGTGTGTCAACACCAACGGCTCCTTCAGCTGCGAGTGCCCCCTCGGCTCCGACCTGGAGAACGGCCGGGAGTGCACCAAGGGTGAGCTGAAACACACACTTACACACACACACACACACAAACACATACACATGCACACATATATAACAAAGTCAGTTAGTCAGTTGAGGTGATTCAAAAAAATACACTGGAGTGAAAGTGTTTAGGCCCAACTAGATCCCTCAAAAAGCCATACTGTTCCATGGAATCAAACAGAATGTTAAACCGAGTCCTCATGATCGCTTCTGATTCACAGTGAAGGCCTTCCTGGGCTTCTTCAGTGTCAACAGCACACATTCCAACTCGCTGCATGAAATTGAAGGAGAGATAAAACATCTGGTAAGGACTGTCACCTCTTTGGAGGGGAAGGGGGGGGGGCGCCTTATAACTCCTCTCCCAGTTTCTCTGGCTTGTGTCATTGGAGGTGCATTAAGTGTGGGTGCTGGCAAGCCACAGTGGAGGAGAGTGAGATGTGACCTTGTTGTGTTTGTGTTCCAGCTGAACGCTTCCCTCTCCATTCTACGGGGTTACATTCGGTCCTCTTGTTATCGGTGAGTGGTGTTTTCTTTAACAAACACACACACACACACGCACACTGACACAATCATATATATTCTGTATCTATGCCATTACAAGTTTTAAAGATAATGTCTGTTTTTGTCACAGTAATAGAACCCTCCGAAATGGCAGTGAGGAGTGGAGCATCAGGGCTGTGAACATGTTTTCCATCTCGGCCGACGTGAATAGAACCGTCGTCTACAACAGCATCCAGGTGGCCCTGAGGAACTGCAGCCGCAACCCAGCGCACTGCCGTGTGCACGAGTACAAACTCTCCTATCACGGTACTCGTCTGCCACCTCCACTCCTCTCCTCCCACCTCTTCCTCCCTCTCTCAACCATCCTCCCCCGCTCTGTGTTTTTCCACTCTGCTGTCTAGAATATTAGACTCTGCTTATCATCAGATAAGACTCTTGTGAGGGCTCAGTTGAATGTTCCATATGCTCTTTGTGTGGGGTAGTGCTGTTAAGTTTTCAGCGGGGATGGGGTGTCTGCCAAATATGAAGTGGGTTGGTTAAGTAAGCATAACAGCCTGTATGGACGCTGAGAAGAGATGTGGACTACTAGAGCAGAACTCGGAGCAGGTTCCAGTTGCTACTATAACTTTATTGTTAACTAACATATGGTCAACGCATGGAAAATAATACCTTTTTATTCCAGTATTACAGTTCTGCTTGTGTTTACCACTTACTGTTTCAATTGATAGGATATGAACTTTCAGTACGTTCAGCACGCACAGAATTGTATATTATTTTTGGTGAAATTGGTCAGTACTGTAGGTGTGTCCTGAGCAGGGCTCCTAACAGGGTGGTGGTGTGTGTGTGTCCTGAGCAGGGCTCCTAACAGGGGGTGTGTGTGTGTGTGTGTGTGTGTGTGTGTGTGTGTGTCCTGAGCAGGGCTCCTGACAGGTTGGTGTGTGTGTGTCCTGAGCAGGGCTCCTAACAGGGTGGTGTGTGTGTGTCCTGAGCAGGGCTCCTGACAGGTTGGTGTGTGTGTGTGTGTGTGTGTCCTGAGCAGGGCTCCTGACAGGTTGGTGTGTGTGTGTGTGTGTGTGTGTGTGTCCTGAGCAGGGCTCCTAACAGGTGTGTGTGCGTGTGTGTGTGTGTGTCCTGAGCAGGGCTCCTAACAGGTTGGTGTGTGTGTGTGTGTGTGTCCTGAGCAGGGCTCCTAACAGGTTGGTGTGTGTGTCCTGAGCAGGGCTCCTGACAGGTTGGTGTGTGTGTGTGTCCTGAGCAGCAGAGCTCCTGAACATGTCCTGTCTCTGTCTTGTCTGTCCTGCAGTGGAGAGCCTGTGCAAAGAGCAGAGCCATGAGTGTGACCCTGACCGCTCCGTCTGCAGGGACGACAGTGGCACCCCGTACTGCGAGTGCCGGGAGGGCTACTACAAACACCACGATCAGGACAAGACTTGTCTAGGTAAGGGTTGGCCTCCATCTGTCTGATTCCATAAACAGTGAATGCTTACAAGGACTGCCACACAGTGTTTTATATATTTTTTTTCTGAAAAAAGTCAAGTTGAGTTAACAGTCTGCAGATCCGTGGAGGATTTGTGCAAATTGAAGTTCAAATATGAAGTTTAATATGTATTGGCAATGAGTACACAGTGCATGTGACTGGATATGCTGAATTGGAGTGATTTGTAATATTACTTTTGTACTGTTTTACATTCAAGCTTGTGGTGATGGCTATCAACTGAAAAATGGCGTCTGTGTCAAGTGAGTATATTTTGCATTGCGCTGTACATATAGAGCTAACTAGGCTACATTTGTGTGTTGGTCATTATCATTCGCAAATAAACATTATTGTTTTGTTTATTGTAGTTGCACATTTGGTTTTGGAGGATTCAACTGCACAAATTGTAAGTACTTATATTCCCATTCCTAAATACCTTACATAATGCCAAAGACATACTGTACACACTCCCAGTAGTCCTCACCAATTATAATGATGAAAGACTTGCCACTGTTTAGCCTAGAAAGTGTTAACAAACCAATTTGTGTAGGATACATCTGAAATCTTTAAGGAAATAGCCACTCAACAGTGGTTCAGACTGCATCAGTCTAACGTCCTGTATGTGTTTGCGTTTCTCTCTGCTTGTGTGTGTATCTGTGCGTGTGCCTGTGTACATTTAGTCTACAAGCTGATCGCCATAGTAGTGTCGCCAGCCGTTGGAGGTCTTCTCCTGATTCTGACCATTGCTCTCATAGTGACTTGCTGCAAGTAAGAATTGTGTTACTTATGTGTGTTCGTTTGACCACATTCATTAGTAACATACAAACTCAATAGAAAATGTCTTTGACTGCCATTCTTCATCAATGCATTATTGTTCATTAATTTGTTTGTGCATTTCCTTTCCAGGAAGGACAAAAATGACATCAACAAAATCATTTTCAAAAGTGGAGACTTACAGATGTCTCCATATGCTGACTTCCCCAAGAGTAACCGCGTCTCTACGGAGTGGGGCAGAGAAACCATAGAGATGCAGGAGAATGGCAGCACCAAGAATCTCCTGCAGATGACCGACATCTATTACTCTGTACGTATAGCGCCACACCACCACCTAATGGCTGTCTTTAAGAATACATAATTGTCCCTCTTAATTGCAAGTCTCTTTAAACCAAATACCGGTGTAAATACATCGGTACATCAGAGATGAGATGAGATACATCACCGAAAAGGAAGTCATTAACCACAGAAAAATTTGAATGAATAAAAACATTCAAATTTCACATAAACACAAAAGTTTGTTAAGTTAGGCTTCAAAATAATGACAATTTGAGGGGTATATTCTGCTCTCAAACTGTGTCGACACTGGATAGGTTTTTACCAAGATATATCATAGATTTATTCATTTGTACATTTTCTTAATTTGTTTTATAATTTAAAATAGATTTATTCATTTGTACATTTTCTTGTTTGTCAGATGTTAGAATATAAAAATGTAGATCATGTCACATTGTGCTCATGTGATCTTCCCCATGAAGAAAGCACTAAGGACATTGAAAATGAAAATAGTTGTAGGGTATGGTGGAAATCGCTAGCTGTATCAGTCAACCATTTGTGAGGAAATTCATTTTCACCACGCAGTGCTAGAGCACCGTTATTATTAAGACTAGTTGGCCAGTATTTTACCCTCTGAAATCCAACTGTCCCAAAGTGTCCCTCTCATGTATAGTTTCCCACACATCCACCTGATCCCCACATATGACATCTTGTGTGGTGACACACCCTGCTTTGCGATTTATAGATTTCCATCCATAAGAGTTCATGGGAGGGAGTTCATGGTTCTCTTTCTGTGTTATTGTTTGTTTTGCAGCCGGCCTTACGTAACTCGGACCTGGAGCGGAACGGCCTCTACCCTTTCTCTGGACTGCCTGGCTCGCGCCACTCCTGCATCTACCCTGCTCAGTGGAACCCCTCCTTCATATGCGATGACTCGCGCCGCCGGGACTACTTCTGACTGAGCTCCTAGCGCAGGGTGGCAGGAGGCGGAGGGGGTGCTCAATCAGAGGACACGCGTCTTCCCTCGAATGAAACTCGGGCAGAACAGGACTTGGGTTTTAAATTGACCACTGCTCACCAGGCAATGTGAAGCATTACAGGCTGGAAATGTAGATAATGGAGGAGTTATTATTATTATTATTATTATTATTTGCCTGTGGAAAGAGAGGATGTTGGACGTGCCTAAGTTTAAAATCTCAAGGTGACTATCAAAAGAATGTGAAAATAATGTGACAAGTTAACAAGCCGAACCTGTTTTTTGCAAACAACTATTCAGTATTAGTAAATCCAGGTTTACACTAAGGACTTTCCCAAAAGCTGTAGTGTATCTCTGAAGCCATAAATCTAAAAGGTATTTATAATAGTGTTAAGGAATGTGAAACGTTGTTGTTGTGTAATTGTGTGTGTTTGTGTATGTGCACACGCTTGTGTGCTTGTGTATGTGTACGTGCACATATCCGTGTGTTTATTTGGCAGAAAACGTATGTAGCAGTGATGTGTTGAGCAATGAAAAATAGCCCTAACATTTGTATTAGGTCTTCCATTGCATACTGTGGAAATGTGCGTTTGTTTGTTGATCATGAGGAGTTTGGATTTCACAAGAATAGGCTGAGAACACAATCATCAGTGCCATGATCCCATAGTCATTAAGATCTCATTTGAATGGGAGACGGACTGGACAGCCAAAGTTTTGTCATGAACACTAAAAATATTAGTATTTAAATGATCAGTTTGTCATCTGGAGGGCTGCTGAGGGACTATTGGTTGATTTATTATATAAATAAATGATCTAGGTTTACTAGAAAATCTTAGATGAACAAGAAGCCTCTTCAGAAAGTAAGAGCATAGTTTGTCACCATGTCAGTTTGTAGAGAGTTCCCAGAGCCTGGGCTAGAGGACCTGTGTTGAGACCCCTCGTCCACACACATCTACTTCTATGTGCATGTGTGTGTGTGTGTGTGTATGTTTGTGTGTGTGTAGTAAGGACATGTCGATCAGATGTACTATATTTGTACCCACAGAAGCCTGTTATTTTGTCTGAGGAATCCATTGTCCTTTTGTTTGTGTGCTGTGGATTACTCTGGCGTTTTAGTCAGACATGTATATTTAAAGAATAAAACATAAATTGTTTCGACTGTTTTTATCAACTTCTTAAATGTATGTTTGCAACCTATTGGTGGTGTGCTTTTGTGGCAGTATCACATCCTCCCAATTAATGTCATATATGTGAGCTTGGATATACTTTGTTTGTTTGTGTATTTCCTAAGCCATTGGCATATTGTACTGATACTGACTGACCTGGTTTCCATAAAAGTTATGGCAGAGGAACACAATCACTTATTCAAATCGCTTAGACTAGTTAAAGGGACGGTAAGCTGAAGGAAGCCTGAATGTTTGAGAACGCTGCAGATAGTGGGAGTAGCAATGGAAGTAAGTGGCAGCCGTGGCCTACTGGTTAGCGCTTCAGAATTGTAAACGTAGGGTTGCCGATTCGAATCCCGACCAGTAGGAACGGCTGAAGTGCCCTTGAGCAAGGCACCTAACCGCTCACTGCTCCCCGAGCGCCGCTGTTGTGTGCTTCACCTCACTGTGCTGAGTGTGTTTCACTAATTTACGAATTGGGATAAATGCAGAGTCCAAAAGAGTATATATACTTATACTTATATATAAGTAAGGATGAATGAACTTCCATTTAAAATGTTGAACTGGCCGGTGTGTATCCTCGGCCTAGTTGCCTACATCTTTTATGCCTCCTGTCTCTTTTGCCAGCAAGATGGAGCAGAAATGCTCAAGCAACCACTGAAGGCCTTGCTGGTGTCTCTTGTGATGTTCATGGCTACTCTTCTACTAAGCAATCTTTTCGATGTTTTCTTTGCTTTTTTTGCTATGATGCGGGAGATTTTAAGTTTGGTTCAGCTTTACCTCATTGAGTGCAACTTGACAACGGTGGTATGGCTCAATGTCTTCTACTCCCAAATGGTGCCATCTCAAAGACATCAAGTGTACTGTATTAAGTGTGATGATTGCTATTGATATTTTGATGCATGTTGTTCCAGAATTCAGTTATGTGAACAACAACACTTAAAACACAAACACAACAACCACTTGGAATTCACAGGTGGAGCAAAGGCAGGTTTTTATTATTATTATTATTCGAATTGTCTACTTTCTCTTGTTGTCGTCTTGTTGTGATGTTGGCCCCTGCAGCTGTGCCACGGTGTCCTCCCTGAGGTGTCACCTGAAGAACAAGAAGTCGACTAGAAGCCCCTTCACCTCTTCACTGCAGAGACAGAAGAGAGTGACCACAATAGGCATTGTGCAAATACTCCTCTGCTCCCTCTGTGCTGCATAGCTCTTACTGCAACATTTATTTCACAAAATCTACCTCTGATCTTTTGATCATACTGTAAGGGCTCTTCATCACTGCCAATTCTTTCAGCTTTGGGACAGCCGTGAATCTGGGTATTGGACAGTCAGGAGGAAGACTGTTGGCTTGTGTCATAACATGTCAACATTACTCAATTCATGAAGGACATCTGTGAGAAAATACAACATCTTGCGTTGAAAATGCAATGAGATATATAATTTAAAAATTTACTTTATCTGTGCTTTCCTTCAAAGTTGGATTTTTCCTGATTGTTTTTATTTTGAGAATAACATGGATTACCAATAGATTTTGAATACCTCTTTTTACTCAATGGGGTGCCAATAAATGTGGATGGTGTATCAATGGATGTTTAATTAAGAAATTAAGGATTAGGTTTAAATATTTGGCCGATTCAGTTCAAGTATCACTCACTGATGAGGCTTCTGTACTTTAATTGATATTGGTAATGATATAAAGTAGTTCTTTAGCTTACACATATTTTATTGGTAGTTGATCTAAATTTTATCATTCTCATTTTCAATTTTCTGTTGACATATTCAAAGTGGCTGCTAAGAAGATGGACAATGACAGAAGAGTTATTCTTATAAAACTATGCAGTGACCTATCAAATTACTCAGTCTCAAACAGAAGATCGGAATAAATATGAGCAGTTTGAAATGTTGTTATCAGCTACAAATAAAATAAAATTAGCCTACAACTAATGCATAGTTTAAACATTTTTCAAATTCAATACTGCAAGTCAACCCCTAATTTTATCAAACCAAAACAACATATTTTGCCAATCACGGTATGATCTCTTGTGTTTCTATTATGCATAGGCATCATTTACATAATTTACAGACTGAATGATTGCAAAGTTTACAGTATGCAATTAATTTGTTTGACAGCATGACAAAATGTGTGTGACACCTCCATTTGAGTTCAGCACCTCGGCAGTGACCCACACCCACCGCAACACCATTGGCACCATGGACCCCAGACACGGGCTGTCTCAGACCACCCCCTCCTGTGTCAAGTAAATTTGGTATCTCCCCATGTGACTTTTGCAAATATTAATAATCTTACAAACTCTGTATATACGTGATAATCTTTCTTTAGCTATTTTTTAAGCTCCACCATGACAAAAATGACATCAGTCTGTGTGTTTATTTTTCATGTACAGATGTCTTCATACTTTGACTCCCCCAAGAGTAATTGGAGTGGGTCAAGAGATACCATTCTATTGAAGGACATCTTCTATTACCTTTTCACTTTGTACATGTAGATCCATGCTACCACCTAGTGGTACCTCCAAGAATGGCATACAGAATTGTGCTTCACTGAACACAATAGAAAAACATTTAGATAATGGAATATTTATTAACTCTCTCTTATCAACTCTCTTAAGTGTATTTTTGTTACATGTTGGTGAGGCTATTTTGTGTCAATCACACAACACAATGTCACTACAAAATACAGCAGTGAGGGGTTAGGTGCCTTGCTCAAGGGCACTTCAGCCACGGCCCACTGGTCGGGGCTCGAACCGGCAACCCTCCGGTTACAAGCCCAGAGTGCTAACCAGTGGGCCACAGCTGCCCCCCAATTTGCATTGTGGTCATGTTTATGTAGAAGCTGCGAGATACTAACCTGACTCTTGCCAGATGAATTTCGTTCTGCCTAGCTCCACTCATTCATCTGGGATCAATCCATTGGAGTGTTGCTTCAGAAGGCTGGGCCTAATCAAAAAATGCTTGCATATGATTGAATAAGCCACTTGTTCGTCATCTATTGACGTGCTACTTCAACCACTCACATGGAAGCCAACCCGTGACGCTGATAACAGTCTCACAGTCGCTTCTACGCTATGTCACATCTATGAAACTACCGCCCTGCGTCCTAATTGGCTCTACCATAAAATCTGATGCAGAAATCACTCTCAACGGAAGAGGTCCCAGATGGATGTGAGTGAAGCTAGGCGGAGCTAAGCGGAACGAAATTCATCTGGCGATATTCAGGTTAGCGAGATACATAACCGTTACAACATAACAGAACATTTCGCCTGGTTTCCATAGTCATGACAAAGAAACAGGATCACATCTTTTTTTTTGAAGGACAGAAAGGACAGAGGCAATTCAAGCAAACCCTCATAGAATTTTTACCTGAAAGTTGCATTGGCTTGTAACAGGGGTGTCAGACTCATAGGCAGTGGGCTGGATTTCTTCGAATAACGTTTCGTGGGGGTCGTCATTGTCGTGGTCATTCTTATGGTCATTATTGTTTTTCTGCATGGGTATCAGATTGTTGTTTGAATACACATGAGCAAACAAGGCCAATTGGTTTATAATGTACTGCTGTCTGTCCATTCTTTCCTGAAATATCCTACCTTCCATGTCAGTCTTTCTCTTTTTCACCAGCATAGAGATGGCCATGCCAACAAAATGTAATTGGGTGCAGGTAATGTTGGGTGAAGGTAATGTTGGGTGCAGGTAATGTTGGGTGCAGGTAATGTTGGGGCAGCAAACCACAGCTTTTTTCTGCATCTTCCTTCCTGAGGATGGTTTAGGCCTATAGTGTTTAAATGGTTTAATTGATTTATCATAGAGGTATTGCTTGTTACACATAGTTGATGGCAACTGCATGTGAATTAAAAAGAAAAGATTCTTCCTTTCTTTCCATAACATCTGGTGGGCTGGATCTGGCCCCTGGTGCATAAACGGTCATATTTACCTTGATCTCTCATTAATAATGTCAAATAGGCTATCAAATTCAGTAATTATGATTAACACTTTTAGATATGCTCCTAGACCAAGTGGAATTCAAATGGAATGTTTCTACACCACAAGACTTACTCCTGTCCAAAGTATTTAAATGGATTTAACTATTTAAGCTACCAGAGCCTGATTCTGTTTAGACTATAGCCTTCTCTGGCACTTTTACAGATGCATATAGACCTAACTGTTTACAGATTTGGTTTAACTGAATAGTTCAATTCCATCTGACCTGTTCAGCACTGTGGGCCTAGAACAGGGGTCGGCAACCTTTTTTGCCTGGAGAGCCACTTTTACCAATTTTTTTTTTTTTTAATCTCACAAGAGCCACATAAAGACGGTTACAAAAAAAGTTTGAATATTTAACGTACAGTTACTTTCATTCAACAGAGGATTTTTAAATACATTTTCTACTCGTTTTAAAAGTAGGCCTAATGTGCAAGTAACTTGAAATGTAAAGTGGAATGACAGAAGTATAGGCCTTAGGCTTCCCATGTACTGTAGGCTAAACACCACCCCCTATTTTTCCAGTGTCCTTTGGTATGCAAAGTAACATCATAGTTAACAACACAACACTCAATTTTCGTTGACATGTCATTGGCGAAATTGAACATAGGCATACCAGATATTAGATTTGGTGATGGCCTTGGGAGTCTGGCTGGCTCATATTCAGTGAGGTGAAGTTTCATGCAAGAATTGAGGCTGTCACCATTTAAGGGCAACTCCACTTAAAACTGTCATATCCATAACGGCATCTAAATACCATGGCATTGTGTTGGCGTTATGGATGTGACAGTTTTGCACGAAATTGCCCTTAAACGTGAGCGCAGGTTTGTCATATGTGAGAGATTTCTCACATGCAAGTGGAACCGAACAGGGTTAGCAATACTAACTCGTTGCAGTGTGCGATATATAACGGGCAGTTCATTTCGCGTTTTCAGAATCAGTCTTCGGATGGAAACTTTCCCATTTCAGCCCGCTTGTGTTATTTCGCAAGCTGTGGTCGCTGGCGTTTCCTTTTGACATTTTCCTTATCTAGCCTACAGCAAGCGCACACATCAACAATAACAAAGTGTTTCGTTGACTGAAATGGAGGGAAATCGGTGATTTTGTTTGATATTAACTTGGCAACAAACCCTTGAATGTAACAATATTGTGCAGGCTACGGTTCACGGAGTCAAGTGAGGTGGAAAGTTATATAGGCTAAATTACTCAGATAGACCTACAATATTACATTTTGAAAATGAACTAAAATAAAATACATTTTAATTAAATACTCATTAATTATTTTCAAAAGCTGAGCCGCATCAGAGGGATCAAAGAGCCGCATGCGGCTCCGGAGCCGCGGGTTGCTGACCCCTGGCCTAGAATGAATTTTGCCATCAACTGTTTACGGGGAAAACGGCTTGCCATAGACTAAAATGAAACCGGCTTGCTTTAGTTACCGCCCACTCCTCTGAGAGGGTCTGACAAGCGCAGCAGTTGAGCGGCAGTTGAGTTGTACCGGGAGAGCTGAAGTGTTAGTGGTGATGAACAGTGGTGTCACAGATGAGCTTTTCTGTCGAACATCGACCTCTTTTCAGTTAATATTTTTATTTCCGATATTTTTACAATCGTTTTCGGGTTTACATAGCCATATACAACCGCTTAAATAAAGACTGACTGTGAAACCCTCAAGGTAAGAGTGAAAATCTGTGGCGATTCGTTGACGTTATTACTGTAATTTAACTAAAAATGCAAATTACGCGAAGTGACATTGTAGTTAGCGATCACAGGTTTTACCTAAGTAACGTTAGCTGTTAGCCTGCTAGAATGGGATATTTAACAACCGTTCGGGATTTGATTGGTCGCGAGGTTAGATTCTTAACTCCAGAAAATATGTGTCTACTGTTGTTATCAGTAAGCAACGACGTTAATGATAACAACACTTTGAGATAAAAAAAAAAAAAATCAACGGGCGTTAAGCAGCTTGTTGTCTTACATTATTTTAAAAAAAAAAAAGTATTTTAACAAAATTCTCAGGGCTTGTTGTTTCCTCACTGACGCTTTATGCTTTGGTGTTTTTTGTCTCTCTCCTCAGTGCCTCGCGTCAAAGTGTGGAGTTCAGAAACGGCCTCTCATCTGAAACCACGCAGAGGGAATGGCACCAGCCTTAACTAAAACAACAAAAAGTGGGATCCACTTGTCATCTTCTCTTTTGACTGATAGTATGGGTTCAGACAGTCCGGTTACTGGGATCGACATAGATCCTCAAATGAAATTGCTGGAGGACAGTTACAGTCAGAGGATGTGGTTGGATTTATCCTCATTGCCCTTTCTGGACACCTGCGGTTCGAAAAATCCTCTGGAGTATCCAGATGTGCTGTTGCAGCCTTTGCTGCAAGGCTCTGGGTACTATAAAACAGTGCTGCTGTCCAACCCTCGAGCCGTGGTCGGCCACCTCGCAATCAACAAGACGAAAAAGTCTCTGATGGCTCAAGGCGATATATTGTTGCCCCCCTTGCCTGATTTTAGCAGCATAAGGAATGCTCCCGCTGGGTTGAAGCTGCGTCAGCTCAGCAGCACTGTTCCAGAGTCCCTTGGCATTTCTAATTCTCCCTCACTGATACAGGGTAACCCAGGAGACCACTCACCCCAGAGTAGTGCTGCTGGCTTTGCAAATGCTACAGACAGAAAATGTGCAGGTGATAGCATGGGGATAGATGGTAATCGAGCGCGGCATTGGGGCCCTAGGTGCTCTCAGAGACAGCCAGGATTAGTATCGGTTGAAGAGGCAGTGAGAGGCCAGACCCTGCGACACCTGTCCCAGCATATGACCCTGGTGGGAAGGGCTGAGCGCATCCAGAGACGACTGCAAGCTTTGCTGGGGGAACATGCATCCCGCCACTGCACCCAGCAGCTGGAAGGACTTAAGGCAAAGTTCCTCCAAAAGGACCTCACCCCCATATCACCCGAACAGCCCACCAGCCCTTTTGCTGCCGGGAGCCCTGCTTCATCTATAGACTCAAAGTCAATATGTGTCAAAGCTGAGTCAGACTCACTGGCCGCGGTTACTATGAGCAACACGACTCAGACAGGTGCTGTGTCTACAGAGGGCTCGGTTGACGTCCAGAACTTTGCCCGTTGTGCCAGCGTTGCCCTGCGTGGGGTCCAGTCAGCTCTGGACTCGGATGCCACAGAGAGCAGCTCAGATGAAGAGTGGGAACCAAAGGCTTCAGGGACCCGCACTCAGTCTGTGTAAGTAGCTGGAGAAAACAAAAGTTCATTGACTTAAGTATCCCATTACAGTAGAGTATCAGTAAGTTATTATCTGTTAACTATTGTGAAATAGTTCAAGTGTGGTTTGTACTCCTTGAGCACTCACAAAGTGCTCAAGGAGAAACAGTTTCTTCTGGAATGAGTGCTTAAAATTATGTTAAGACAAAATCACAGATGAAATATTCATATTTTTGTGTGAAATATAACAGTACTACTGATAAAGTAGACACTCTAGGACCAACTACATTTCAAACAGGTGCTTAAAAAAGTGAAAACAAAAAACCCCCCAGAAAAAGCCCATCACTAGCCTACTGTTTTGTTTTTTGTTTTGGCACTTTTCAAACAGGGCCTGTGTGAGTGTACATGTACATCATGGAACAATGCAGAGGGCAAGTTAAAAGCAGGGAAGTCCATCAGAGGAGCTTCCCTCTCTCTCCTTTATTGTAGTTTGATCTTCATTTCCTTTTGTAGTCTGAGTGCTGTAGGGTAAGGGGGTGGGCTGTCTGGAAGCTGCATTAGCCTGACCTCCTCTGTCCTCGTCAGGAGACCCCTCCTATCCTATACGCATCACCACAGGACAGTGCAGCGTGAGCCTCTCTTCTGTATGGATGATCTGTGAAGAGTTGAGACGAGTAGAGTAGGAGAAGCATTTTCTGCCCTCGTCTTGGTGTCACATTCTCACAGCTGTGTAAATACTTAAATTGAACCCATAAGGCGCAGAATGTGCAAAATTATGTAAAAAGTATAGACTAGGCATAATGTTCAGACACACTTGGCAGAGACTACATGTGGAGTAACCACATAGCCTAATCTGAAACTGTAATTATTTCAAATGAGAGACTTTATGTGATGATGACATCCTTGAATTGCCTGGACTTAATGACTTTCCCAGTGAAAGAGGGTTAGGCATGAATCTCAGAAGGTGATGTGAGCGTGAGGTGTGAGCATGTAGCCTATGCATGCCACTATGTGCACTGCCTGAAGACTCCATCACAGGTTGGCTTAGGCACCTCTGTGAGTGAGTGCAGTTAGTTATTACAGGTCTGGAAAAACAGTCTGCCATGTTTATGTGTGCTGGTAGTGAAGGCACTCCACCCATACTCCAGTGTAAGTTGTTATTTCTCCTTTTTCCCCTCCATTAACCTGCCAGCGTACACGTTTTCCACATGTTCTCACGGACGTGCACACACATGCATCAGCAAACACATCAGCACCTTTAGTGGAGAACAATATTTTGCTCTCCTGTTGCCCCCGGTGCAGATGACTGTCCATCTGTAAGCACATGCAGCTGTGTTGTGAAATGATGCCCCCCCCGGTGCCTGGAGGATGGGGAGAGTACAGCAGAGCCTCCTGCAGCGTGCTGCTCTCCTCTCCAGCGCTGGGCAAGCAAACAGGAGGCCACGCAAAGCTGTCCTCCCAAAGGACAAGCCCTTTATGTTCTCTCCTCTGAAGTCTCACTGGCTCTGTGAACTCACCAGAGGGTGGTGTGTGTGTGTGTGTGTGTGTGTGTGTGTGTGTGTGTGTGTGTGTGTGTGTGTGTGTGTGTGTGTGTGTGTGTGTGTGTGTGTGTGTGTGTGAATGGCAGCAATAGCTGTCAAGCAAAAAACATAATATTAATTCAAATGAAGTGCATAAACATTACAGAAATTGTTATTGAAGCTTTTACAGAGAAACACTTATTCTACAGATTTGTTATAAATTAAATAAATGCAATTATATTAAGAATAATACTTAAAATAACAATTGGTTTGTATACAGTTATTAAAAACAAGAAAACTATTGTAAAGTTTTTTTTTCTGTATTTTAAATTAATGAATTAAATTAATTTCTGTAAAATTAGGACTTTATTACAGAGCAGATCAGGAGAGGTGAGGTGGAAATGAAAGCACCTCGGTGCTTGTTTTTCCCCCCAACTCAGTCAGAGTACCCCTGCGGCAGCTTGAGATCTCAACACTGCTCCACTCTACCGCAGGGTGCCTGCATGACCTGAGTTCTCCCCTGGGCCTCTCACCGGCCGGCCCCCATGGCCCGGTTACCTGAGAGACTCCCCTGGAATGCATCGGAGGGGTGGGGTGTGGGCAGGCAGACGATCGAGCGGGATGTAGGTGGGACGTCTTTTTGTGAGGCCTCTTGTCTGCTGGGTAAACGGCACTCTGCGTGACAAAAGGGTCTCCGCTTTATGAGATCCGGGAAGCAGACGCTGGGGAGTGGGAGGAGCGGAGGCCGAGCGGGGCTGGACTCGGCCTCGTCCCCCTGGCCCCGTCCCAGCTGGGGCGCAGTGCACTGGCTTCGCTGGAACTCATTTTCCTCCCCTGCATCAACACGGCCTCATGAACCACATGTGAAAAAGCAAGCGCTGTTTTAAGCAGCGCACTTGGGTGTAGCACTTCAGTTTTGGGCACTGTAAGCCCCATGATCCTTTAAAAGTGACCATTGCACTCACTCACATTGAAAATAACAGGTTGTGCGTGAGACATATCTGATACCGGACATCGATGCGACCATCTTTAGAAGCCCATAGCTTGTTGACACTGCGGCTCCTGCAGTGGTCTTCATGTGAGGAGAGTGTTACGCTGATCCGAACGGCGGAGCCTGGCTGACGTCAGTAGTACTCGCGCTGGCATTGCGTTGGTGCCGCCTCACACGTGTTTGCAATTTTAGGACGTGGAGGCCAGTTCTTGGAAAGAGAACTTGTAAGAGCGGCGCGCCCATGCTTTTGTTATTCCCATTTTCTGTGGAATAGTAGTATTACTTTTTTGAGAATTACATGAAATACCATAATTTGGACTTTGGATTTTACTGGAGTAACAGTAGCCGTTGAAAGGGGTTGTTGACATTCAGGGTTGGCATTAACACCAACTTCCTGGTCCACATCAATCTGCTGACTTTTTAGGTCTCCTTAATCCTCCCCAGAGTAGCTGTGTGGTTTTTGGGAGTGTGTGTGTGTGTGTGTGCTTTGTAACAGACTCAGTGTGTGTTTGTGTGTGTTTGTGTGTGCTTTGTAACAGACTCAGTGTGTGTTTGTGTGTGTTTGTGTGTGTGTGTGTGTGTGTGTGCTTTGAAACAGACTCAGAGTGTTTGTGCTGTAGTTCTTCATCTTCATGGTCCCTAAGCTGCGGAGTTGCCAGGGGCTGTTTGTTTATATAGTGATCAGGGGAGAGTTGCTGGATCAGCAAGGGAAATATACACAGGTGTGTGTGTGTGTGTGTGTGTGTGTGTGTGTGAGTGTGTAAGTGTGTGTGTGTGTGTGAGTGTGTGTCTGTGGTGTACCCTTCTGCTCCACCGCTCTGTAAATATTCCTGGAATTTTCCTATAACCCCAGCACAGGCTTAGAGGCCACTCTGTCTATTATGGTGCTCTGTGTGTGTGTGTGTGTGTGTGTGTGTGTGTGTGTGTGTGTGTGTGTGTGTGTGTGTGTGTTTGTGTGAATGTGTGAATCTGGAATAAGAAGGCCAACATGTGAGCTTCTTTCTTTCCTTCCCTCTCAGTGCAGTCAGAATCCAGGCCTGTCAACTACCTGCAAAACGTGACATTTTATATGTCATGGAAAAGGGACCATGTCAGGTAGTCTTTTAGCTGCTGTTGTTGAAAGCAGCCCTCCCTCCCTCCATCCATCCATTGCTAAATGCTGTTATGCTGCCCAGCCTATCCTTTTGATGTGGTAATTGCACCAATCAGTCGACCCAGATAGCCTGTCCTGGCTGAGTAAGTGGGAAGCCACTAGCTCTCCCAAGGTCACCACATGCGCAGCTCCATGGCAACCTGGCACTGTAACACTGGAGCCTCAAACATTTGCCCAGGAATATGAGGAGGGAGGAGCGTGAGTTAATTTGGAAACAAGATGAGGAGCTTGACTCGTAAATGACCTCTGGATTGCCTAGGGTGCAGGGAATGGGTCTGGCCAAATCATTGAAAATGCCTACCTCCCTTGACTCTGTTTTACCAATAACAGCAAAATAGAATTGGATGTGTTTACTCTGTAACATGTATGCTACTTTGACTCACACCTAGTGCTTGTAAACCTGAAGTATTTAGTGAGCTTGACAAGGCTATAACGATATCCTTCACATCTTTTAGATAGTTTATGAGAACAGTGTTCCCTACAAGCATACACATTCTCATATACATTCATGCACTCGAGCATCAGACCTCAGATTCAAGTAATACTGTATGCATTCTGACATATACTGTAGGCTAGTAAGCCATGTACAGTGGACAGTAGCCCAGTAGTAGGTTGGCATATGTTATGTCTCTCTGACCGTTTCCCCCTTGTGTCTCTGTGTGTGTGTGTTTGTGTGTGCGTGCACTTCAGGCGCGGCAGCTCCGAGTGGCGCTGGCAGGCGGAGCGGGCAGAGCTGGCCAGCCGCTGGACGTGGCTGCAGCTGCGGGTGGCTGAGCTGGAGGGCCACATCCGGCAGATAGGAGACTTCCGCCAGCGCGTCCTCCACTCCAAGGTAGAGTACACCTCCTCACAGCAGCAGAGCCACGTCCTCTCTGAGGAGAAACCCATGTGAGTTCTAGTTTCACATGGCAGCGTCTCCACTCCAGTGTTATGCACTCCCATGGTCATCAGCCCTTGGTACATACAAAAACAAAACATAATATAACCATTTTTGGGGTCTATTTTGCCCCGGTGTCCATGTCACCTCTGTGGTTGTGCTCAAATGACCGGTCCATCCCTCCTGCAGCGCTGTCCCCTGTGCTTAACTGGGCGTATGATGACTGCTTTATGCTCCCTGCTGTTCCTGGCCAGGATGGATGTGGTCCTCCTCCCTGTCAAAGGCAGCTGTTACATGCTCAAATCCTGATTTAATTTTGCAGTGCTAATCCCATTGTGGCCGGTCAGTCGTTAACCAACACGCTTGTGACAGCTAGCTTCTCCGCTCCAGTGACCAGCACAGAAAAATGGCATCTTGGGGTGGGCTTGTCCTTTTAGCCTCATGAATCATAAATGCCCATGTGGATAAGGGATGTATTAAACTAGCGGTTGTAAGGTCTTGTACTGTATTTCCCATACCGCAAGTGTGCATCTGTGCGTGTGTGTGTGTGTGTGTGTGTGTGTGTGTGTGTGTGTGTGTGTGTGTGTGTGTGTGCGTGTGTGTGCGTGTGTGTGTGTGTGTGTGTGTGTGTCGTGTGTGTGTGTGTGTGTGTGTGCGTGTGTGTGTGTAACAGGGTGGCGTGGTGCTGGCTGAGTCTCAGCCCCTGACGGACAGGCAGATCCAGCAGGCTCTGCTGACGGAGACGGCGGGCTTATCGTTTGCGGCGGGGAGCGCTGGGGAGCTGACCTCTGACCTGGAGATGGAACCCAGCAGCCCCACACGCCTCCTTAGGAACATCGAGAGACAGGTGAGCGGACGCCAACACACTCTCCAGTGTCTCCTAGAGAACACAAACACTCAAGGTCATCTGAAATCCTAAGGACACTGCAAACTTTGATATTGCAGTACAGGTTACGTAACTGACTCCTTAGAAAACCAACTAGTCATTGATTTTATGGTCCAGTGAAAACCAGTGAATGATTATTCTATGATGCAGTAATAATAGTAAGTAGCATTGTTTTATCCTTCAGTAATGCCTTATTATTCACTGGCAGGTGTATTTGTGTAATCCCATATTGTAGGTTTGTTGTTTTGGCATTACTGTATGTAGTTAATTGAAGTGTAGAAGAGGAACAGGGACCTTCTGTTTCCCCTAATCAGATCAGCCACTTAAATACCCTTACAAATATTGTAATCAGGTCAAGTGGTGCCTTAAGCCGTACTTAGTTTTTTGGTGAGGGGGTGGAGGTTCGTGTTGCTCCTCCTGATTTACCTCAGGGCAGACCAAAGCTGTGATCAGGGCATCTGGCCCGCTGATAAGCCTGGCGGACATTATGCTGGTCAGCTGCGGCTGTTTGTCATGGTGATCAGTGTTGTGTGTGTGTGGACCGTAAACAAAGCACCTGAAGCTGATTGGATGCTGTGTGGCGCGGTTTTGTCTGGCCGGCTGCAGGTGTTTGTTTTTGTAAAGGCCAGCGGATCGATGAATTAGGAATGAGGAGAAGGAGAAGAGGATGGCTATGGACACGTGAACTCAATGAGTGAATACATGATCAATTGGATGGATCGATGAATGAATGAATGAATGAATCTCAAGAAATGCACAAGTAGATGGTCCCGTAGGAAAGCAGATAAATAAGTGTATAAATTGATACATACATAGAGAGACAGACAGATGAATAAACATACGGTATGAGTGACAAATGATTAGTGAGTCAGTGTCTTAATGAATGGTGTGTGTGTGTGTGTGTGTGTGTGTGTGTGACAGAGTGCCCAGCTGACGCAGATTGTGAACAGCCTGATGCCGCCCCTCAGCCTGTCCCCGTCCTCCTCCCCCGTGTCCAGCTGGATGGCTGCTGGCCAGCAGAAGAGGCCCTTTGACAGGTAGAGACCATGACGCAGAGAGACCTCACACTAGCCTTCTCACAACCCAGCACTGGTGTCATTTGTGCTTCCACATAAAGGAGAGCACTGTGGCCTGCATTTAGCGCCTCTGATTTTATGATCTAGCTTGATTATGACATTGGAGGAGCCGCTTCATTGACTCACCCGCTGCTTCAGGCTGCTGCTTATTGGGCCGGTCCATGGGGCGGCCATTTGAAGGCGGGTCAGGGCGGTTGACCCAGGTCACGGTGCTCCTCTGGGGCGGTGAGGCGGATGATTCAGCTCGTCCGCACTTCCGCACTTCTCCAGAGTGGAGGGAACGTAAACAAGTCTCGAAGGAGCTGTGGAGCTGATGAGGGCGGTGTGTGTGTGTGTGTGCGTGTGCGTGTGTGTGTGCGTGCGTGCGTGCGTGCGCGATGCGTCGCGATGCGTCGTCGCGTCGCGTAGCGTCGTGGAGGTGTGTGTGTGTGCGTGTGCGTGTGCGTGTGCGTGTGTGTGTGTGTGTGCGTGCGTGTGCGTCTATGTGTGAGATGACCAGTCCATCAGCAGCATGTCACTGACCCACATTCATCACGGTAAATGGAGACACGGTGCTCGCTCGCTCCATTCAGCAGGAAATGGAAAATGTGTGTGCCTTCCAAGGTCCCAAAGGCCAGCGCTGATTGTGTCCAGGTCCACATGCTCCACATTGTTGCTGGTAATCTGGGAAGCTGTTGTCTTTGGCCACTCACTGTATTGTTCTGTCTGCATTCCTGTCTGTCTGTCTTTGAGACGATAATCAGTTGAAGAATCCATATATGTATGGACCTTAAATTAATCATGTATTCTATTATGTATATTATGTAAACATATACATTTTCATTTTGCATCTTATGCCTACTAATGATCTGTTATGTACAATATATCTGTGTGCTATTGAGAGTCTTTTGTATTATGTTCTTTTTTGTTAAAAAATGGTCTGAATGATGGAGATGTTATGATGGGTGTCAGTCATGCTGTGCCTCTGCTCTCACTGGGGCACCAGTGGCGAGATGTTCCAGATGGGCTCTCAGGGAATGGGTTTTGACGGCCAGAAGAAGCGTCGGGTGTGCCGCAGGCGGCCGCGGGCCGTCCAGCCTGACCTCACCTGCGTCTCCGCACGCACGCGACCCCTCCTGACCTACCACAAGCCCCGCCTCTTCATCTCCAACCCGCCCTGCTCCAGTGACAGACAGGTGAGCACGCACGTCTCCTCAGCCTGCACATGCTCTCATCCAGCTGCCCCCAGCACACCAGCAAAGCCCTCACTGTTGTATTACAGCTAGCTAGTAATTAACCAACTCCTTATCGCACTCTACCTTGATTGTTTCCCTTGTTGGAAGTCGCTTTGGGTTCAAAAGTGTCAGCCAAATGTAATGTAATGTAGTAATTATGCTGCACTTATAGGAACTTCAGCTTGTCAGCTGAACAAAGCGTCTTTTGAAAGCACCTTTGTCTTGCCTACAGTTCGGTTTTCTTTGCTTCTCATGAAATGTTCATCCACCAACTGAATTAAGTCTATCCTCATAACCTAATATGGCAGAAATATATCTGTGTTGTGGCCAGTCAACATGGAGCTTGTGTTTATGATGGCCCGCTTAGAATGACAGATGTTCACCTGGATGCTATTAAACATGGGCTAGATGACCCTCTCCATGTCCACAATTGCAGCTCTCTAGGCATAGGCCATGTCATGAAGATAGCTGCATTCTCCATAAGCTAGTGGTTCTCTGGTTCTTTGTGAGGTTACTGAAATAGGGGGATGTATTCGGGGAGAGGAATGCGCTGAGATTACTCGGCGGGGCTAATAAGGGGCCATTTGCATGTGCGCCGGCCTCCTCGCCGCGCTCCTGCTCCGTGACTCACTCTCCCCTCTCCTCCGTCCGCAGCTCCGTCTGCTCCGTCCGCTCTCCGCTGGGCCATTGACAGGCTAATTAGGTGCTGCGGTGCAGGGCCAGGAAACTTCCCGTTGCACATCAAACTCACTGAGCGTCCTTGTGCGAGCTCCACTCCAGCACAGCACACATAATATGCCTTGGTCATGCCCATTGCTTGTTTTTTTGTGCTGAAAGGAAAGCTTAAGCACAGTAAGGGAGGACTGTCTGTTGTTGTGAGACACCCACAGGATGAGGTGGGTGAGTTACGTCAGGTGCAGGTCATGTGAGGATTTTCTAGGTGGAGTTCCTGACTGAAGTGAAGTGCAATGGATTTACTGGGGCCATCACATCACCACAGCAGAGCTCTTCTGTGTTCTGCTCTCACACTTCTGTGCTTTGATGATGTGTGCTTGCAACCAGGGCAAGTCATGTCAGTTTTTTGAGATCAGGGCATGATCCGTTCCTCCAGGTCCTCAGCACAGTTCAGAGAGCCTACAGAGATAGCTCAGCTTACGGGTTGCTCTCATACTTTATGACTTGTCAAGGATATCTGCAGTCTTTCATCGAGAAGACTGTAGAGATGAGTACTGGTATGCATGTCTAACATTTTAGGCATACTTTTTCTATTTTTTTAAAATCCCTCACTCACTCTCTCTATTGAAATGCATGAAGGTGTGAAAACTTGAGAGGTGGCCTCGGGTACAAGGTAAAAAAAACAAATCATGTTAAGATACCTGTTTAAACATTTGAAGACCTATGTAAGTGGTTCAGCTGACCCTAAATAGGTTCTGTAAGGACATAAGTGTCTTTATTATCATTTACAATTGCTAATTGACTATACTTCTTTGGATCTTGTTGCATTGAATTCAACAACAACAACAACACATTACATTTTATATAGCGCTTTTCTCGACACTCAAAGCGCGTCACATGGAAGGAGGGACCTCACTAACCACCACCAATGTGTAGCACCCACCTGGGTAATGCACGGCAGCCATTATGCGCCAGAACGCTCACCACACACCAGCTTGAGGTGGAGAGTGAGGGAGTGAATGAGCCAATTACAGTGGGGAATGATTAGGGGGCCAGATTGAATGTGCCAGGTTGGGAATTTAGCCAGGACACCGGGGAACCCCCAACTCTTTGCGATAAGTGCCGTGGGATCTTTAATGACCACAGAGAGTCAGGACCTCGGTTTAACGTCTCATCCGAAGGACGGCATCTCCTACAGTGCAGTGTCCCCATCACTGCACTGGGGCATTGGGATTGATCTTTTTGGGCCAGGGTGGAAGAGTGTTTCAATGGTGTCATGATAGAATTGATACAAAAATATTAGGTACAGGAGTTATACCAAACCTCTTTTCTCTCTCTGTCTCTGCCTCCACCTTTCTCTCTGATCATCTTTCTACCTGCTCTCCTTTTTCTCAGGAGGAGCCCTTTCCTTCCTCTACCTGCTCCAGCTGCAAGTCATGTGATCCTCTGGCTCTCTGCACGGACCCCCGCTGCCCCGGCAACCCCGCCGACCGGGCCCTGAGGAGCCACCCCGTGCTCTCGCTCCGCTCAGGTGAGCTCACAGGAGCGTGGGAGGAGCAGAGGGAGAGAGGAGAGGAGATGAGAGGGAGGGAGGAGAGGAGAGAAGAGAGGAGATGAGAGAGAGAGAGGAGAGGAAATGAGAGGGAGAGGAGAGGAGATGAGAGAGAGGAGAGGAGAGAAGATGAGAGGGAGGGAGGAGAGGAGAGGAGAGGAGAGGAGATGAGAGGGAGAGAGGAGAGGAGATGAGATGAGAGGGAGAGGAGAGAGGAGATGAGAGGGAGGGAAGAGAGGAGATGAGAGGGAGGAGAGGAGAGGAGATGAGAGGGAGAGAGGAGGAGAGAGAGGAGATGGGAGAACCTCCACACTTTTCCCTCTCCTGCCTCAGTTTTTTCTGGAGAGAGAAAGAAAGATAAAAACAGACTGCGAGACAGAGTGCCTGAGAGTAACTAAGAACAAGAACAAGAAAAAGCACCCATGAAGTTTGCTCAGGGTTTTCTCCAGTTTTTTTCCTCTAAGCATGTGAACTCATCTCAGACTTCCACAGTGATAATACATCTTAAAGACATTCAGTAGCTCTCCTCTCCTCTCCTTCACATAAAGTCTCCATCTCTTTCTGCTCTTGGCTCAGTGCTTAAGCAAGCTTCTTTTGTCACGAGAGCAGCACTGCACAATCAAGAGGTGCGGCCTCATTCCACACAGTCTCTGAGCATAGCACGCTGTAGCCATAGGAATGCAGACAGTTATTCACTCAGGCAGAATGCATCGGGGAGCCTTGGACCTGGGATTCAATGTCTTTGTCCTCCAGCTCAATACCATAGTGTACTATCCAAGAATCTGAAGTCTTGTTGTGCTATTTATCCATAACATAAATAACATAGATAACATAGATAACAAATAATACAATAGCAGATCCATAGTTAGAAGCAGTAGTACTGAATTCCAAGTTGGAAGTGGTTGAAAGTTCATTAAAAATAAGCAGTCAACAAATGCTGGACACTAACCAGTGGTCCATTCCTGCTTGGTCTGTGTGTGAAGTGATGTGTGTTGTGAAGTGTGTTAAGATGGCGCTGGTGCTGTGCTTCCTCCCTGTCCCAGACATTCCGCTGTCCATCCATCTGCAGAACGGGCTGCAGAGGGAAGACTGGACCCTGAGGCCGCTCACGCTCCACGCGGAGCCGTCCAGCCCGCTCCACTACCTCAGCTGTGGCCGCAAACAGCCACGCAACTCGGCCGCCTTCAGTGAGTAGCCGCTGTAACACCAGTGTCACGTGAAGAGATAAAAACATGTCGAACTACTTCTGTGTGTGTGTGTGTGTTGTGTGTGTGATGAAGTGGGTGTGAGTGAGCACTTCAGTGTGCTTGCAAACACTCACTTCTCTATTCTATAGCCTCTGGGATGTGTAAAGCCATAAATTACATTTGTACAGGTTGAGAGGTGACCCTAAGAGCTTGTGCTCTATTCTATAATCTCTGGGAGGTGTAGAAACTACTTTTGTACAGGCTGAGAGGTGACCCTGAGAGCATTTCTACAGACTGAGAGGTGACCCTAAGAGCTTGTGCTTGTGCCTTCAGCCTGCAAGGTACTTTCCAGCTTAATGCTTCTCACGGATAGGGACAAAATTGCACTAATAGCTGTGATGGCTGCAGGAACATTTTTGATTTATGACAGCAATGCTGTGCTTCAACATGCTCTCAGGTTTCAAGTATGAAAAACCAAAACTGCCGTCACTACTTGACCTTGAACTGAGGAGATGTGAGTTTCTCTCTCCAGACTCATTTGGCCTTCTAAGCAGGGGAGTGGCACACCTCTGCCCCCACCATCCATCACTCATCTAATCATTAGTGGACTGCCATTCCTGAACTCCTGGGCGCCTCTGTGAGGGAGGGAGGGAGAGAGATAGAATGGGGTTGGATTTGGGGAACATGTTAATGATCTTAAAGCCCCCCCTGCTGAGCGTGAGTGCGGAGCGTGAGGGGTGAGTGCGCTGCAGGGACCATGCTGAAAGAGGTGCCCCATGCTGCTCTGTTGATTTCCTGTCAGTCTCCTGCACCACATCCCCATGGGGCGGCTGGCATGGAGCTAAAAACATCACAATCAAAAAATGAGCCGAATTTTTCTTTTTAAATCTGGCTTCATTTTCTTTTTAAAAAAGGCCATTCTCCTTTTTTTTGTGTGACTCGCTGACGCTCCCCGTCTGTGTCTCTCTCTTTGGGCCACCCGTTGGTTTAGATTCATCCCCTCCCTTTCACACCTGAAGAGTAGATTGGCTTTCATTTGCCCATGCCTGTTGGTGGGAGGAGGATAAGATTACAGTCAGCATGAGGAAGATGAGGAGCCGGAGAGGAACAAGCAAAGGGAAAAAGAGAGAGAGAGAGAGAGAGAGAGAGAGACAGAGAGAGAGAGAGAGAGACAGAGAGAGAGAGAGAGAGAGAGAGAGAGAGACAGAGAGAGAGAGAGACAGAGAGAGAGAGAGAGAGACAGAGAGAGAGAGAGAGAGAGAGAGAGAGACAGAGAGGGGAGAAATCAGTCATTGAGGGATGGAGGGAGAGGTGAGGTTATTGTGCTGTCCCCTTATCTCAACTGGTCAGGCCATGTGTGTAGCCATCACTAACAGCCCACACAGGACCTATAGCGTCTCCTGTCAGTCCTCCACCCACACACCTTCTCCATCCTGCCCTGGCCCAGCTTGCAGCACAGACAGAGTGACAGACAGACACACTGACCCCCGGCTCCAGAGGCCTGGGGCCACCCGGCGTTCAGCCGTCCCCTGTGGGCTGTGATTAGAGCTGCTGGGTTGTGTGCTCACGCCGCCCACCTGACACAGTGATCAAGTGAGGGGAATTCTTGCTCTGCACTCGGTTGCCTTGTGCGTGTTGGAGAGCACTACACACCGCTTGTTATTTTTCAGGGATAGGAATGGCTCAGTCCTGAATGGGGAACAACTGTGCAAATGTTTTTTGTGCTTTGTTTTTGACCAAAACCACTAGCGACAATTGGGTGTATGCTGTAGTGGACAGATGGGATCTGGAATTTCTGGGAGATAGAAACCCCAGTGTTATACTACAGTCTACATTCCACTCTGATGGAGTATTGTTTTTACCAACGGATTGGCAGGTCCGCTGCCTGTCCCTCTCGGTCTGGTTGTATTTGGCCTGATTTCTCTCTCTCGTCTGTTCCAGATCTCGGCCACATCCCTCTTCCTCACAGACGGCGGCCCAAGAGTCGAGGCGGGGCGACAGAGGTCCGGTGGGAGCCCGGGGTCCGCGACCCGCCCAGACAGAACCGTCAGAGGAGGCGCAGACGCAGGAAGAGGCTTGACCATCACAGCTCACTGGGTACACACATGAGAGACCGAGACAGCCTCCCTTTATAACGTCCTCGCATAGCAGCTGCTTTCATTACAGTGGATACCACTGAACAAAACCCTCAGAGGTCTCTGCTGACGTCTGTATGAGTCACTTACTCTTTTAATGGTTTTTGTGTGTGTGTGTGTGTGTGTGTGTTTCTTTGTGTCTGCGGTTCAGATGAGGTGGAGCTGCTGTCCTGCTTTGCGGTGCCCCCCAGCCCAGAGGAGAGTGCAGAGGAGGCCCCCCACCCCCATCACACTCGCCACAGGAGCTCCCAGGTGAGACCAGTCACCTCCCGCCCCCTGATGAGCGCTGAGCTGAACACATCCCGTCTAGAGTCATGACTACAGGACTACTGGGTACCAGGGCTCTTCCCTACAGTACTGGGGAAGACACTATCAGAGATGAACCCTGGGATAGACTCAGACACTTTAGTTCTGACATGTAATGTAAGGAACTTTAAGTACTACAATCTTGTCAAGTAAAAGGCCTCATTCTCTGAGGGATCAAGACCAAAAAATAAATCAGTGCCACGCAGACTTTCGAGTCCTGACTAGTGATGAGTTTAAACACCAAATGTTCAGGGATTGCAAAGTACACTAATTGGCCACAAATGCTACTGGTTGTGAGTTATTATTGTTGTGTGTGTGTCAGTTCATACGCAGGAGGAATGGAGAGAGTGTTTACAACATTAACAACATTGTGATCCCCATGTCCCTGGCTGCACCCATCAAGGTGGAGAAACTGCAGTACAAGGACATCCTCACCCCCAGGTACTCCAGCCTGGCCACTCGGACACCCCCCACTTACAATTTTCCATTCTGCACTTTCAATCAACACATTGAAATGCATACATTTGCATAAATGTAAAAAGATGAGTGTCTTCTCAAGATTTTAGAAATGGCCAAATATGAAAAGTTGATTGAGTCAGTGTGGAGCTGATGCTGAATGTGTGTACAGTATGTGTGTGTGTTTGTAGACTAGTACTGTATGTACCGGAGAGTCCCGTTGAGATCTTAATCTCTTTTTCAATTTATATTGTGACAGACTCAAGACATATTTATTTTGTTACAGCCACTCAATGTTGTACCCCTAATTGTACAGCAAGTTTAGAGTTGCAGAAAGACTATTTTGAAATGTTGAATCCATGTTAAATGGAGAAAAATATGTACCTGGTCTACAAGGCTCTGGTCAGTCTGGCACATTTCATAATAGATAGAGGCACCCCAAAATAAAAAAAAGCTTGTGATTGAAGAAAAAAGGTTGTGATTTTTTTTTGTAGATTTAAACATCCATAGCTGAATAAATACTAAATATCGCAACAATCTTCCTGCTGTAAAATAACGTTTTATATATATCTCTGCAGTCTCATTGTGTTTAATGATGGGTTTCATCTGACAGAAATTGGCCTTTAGACTCAAAATAAAACATCTGAGTGATTTAGAGTCTATGACAAAGTGAGACTCATGGGGAGAGAATGAGTATTGGGATGAGTATTGCAGTTGTTTGTGTTTGACGATGCTGAATCCCTGTGTCCACAGCTGGAGAGTAGTCGAGACTGAACAGCTGTTGAAGGAGGAGGAAGAGGAGCAGGAGAGAGTGGAAGAGGAAGATGATGAGGTGGGTGGGCAATATTGCCTTCGTAAATCACACTCTCTCTCTCTCTCTCTCTCTCTCTCTCTCTCTCTCTCTCCCCTTCTCTCGTTCTCACACTCAAATAAACACTTAAACACTAGCCCAACCCACACATTCTGTGACTACTTCTTTGAAGTAGTCACTTTACACAAGTGTTAAAATTGTTGTTTTGACCTCAGTAGAAGTATTGTTGCAGGCTCTTGCCTTTGTGTGAAGTGTTTTTGAGGCCTTGTAGGATGGCAGTGTTTGTGAGGCCTTGTAGGATGGCAGTGTTTGTGTGGTCTTGTAGGATGGCAGTGTTTGTGAGGCCTTGTAGGATGGCAGTGTTTGTGAGGCCTTGTAGGATGGCAGGTGGTGCAGAGCAGAGCAGGCGTAGAGCCCAGGCTTAGCGTGGCGGTGCTGTGCTGTGCCTCTTGCAGACGGAGAGCTTGTCAGACGAGCTGTTTGCCCGGAGGCACCAGAGCTACGAGCGGAGGGAGAAGCTGCGCTGGACCACCTGGGAGAAGAACAGGAAGCACAGACGCAGCAGGTACATGCCACAGGGCTATGTCTGCGCAGGTGTGCTTGCATGTGTCTGACTGGCAGTGTGACGGACGGAAATCGTACGTGTGACATGCAAATCAAATGCATGTGTCTGACTGGCAGTGTGACGGACGGAAATCGTACGTGTGACATGCAAATCAAATGGTCTTGGTGTGCGTGCGCGTGCGTGTGTGTGCATGCGCCTCTGTGTGTGTGTGTGTGTGTGTGTGTGTGCATGCGCCTCTGTGTGTGTGTGTATGTGTGTGCATGCGCCTCTGTGTGTGTGTGTGTGTGTGTGTGTGCGTGCGCGTGCGTGTGTGTGTGTGCATGCGCCTCTGTGTGTGTGTGTGTGTGTGTGTGTGTGTGCATGCGCCTCTGTGTGTGTGTGTGTGTGTGTGCGTGTGTGCGTGCGTGCGTGCGTGCGTGCGTGCGTGCGTGCGTGCGTGCGTGCGTGCCTGCGTGTGTGTGTGTGTGTGTGTTTGCGCGAATGAATATTTAATTTCATGTGCCTGTGCCATTAATGCCACTCAAAGAGGCACATGGCATCCAACCCGATGCCCCCTGATCTGATCATCTGTCTGTCTGTACGTCTGTCTGTCTCTGTCTGTGGGTCCACAGGTCCTCGTGTGCTGGCCATCCCACTCCGAGTGCTGATGGCTCAGGCACTGACTGTAGTGTGCGGCCCCAGACCCACCCCCACCCTGACTGGGGCTGCTGGGGAGGAGGAGGAGACTCGGACGGGGAGCTGGAGGAGAAGCTGGTGAGAGACCAAACCCACACACACACACACACATGCACACGCAGCAAACACGCAAGACAACTGACAGGACATGAATGGAGCACGTATCGTAACGCCTCCAATTACCACCACTTTCGTTCAAAAATTCTAAAACAATGATGTTTTTTTAATACTTAAAAATAACATTTAATAAATGAACCTTACATTTTTCAGTAGCCATAGGTGTGTCGATTTGAACCAAATCTGGTTTGGTTCTTACCGGGACTTTTACTGCCTGAAATATCGGATTTTGTTTACCACGCTCGGAGGTTTGTGCTGGCCTAGTGGGTCGCTTATTTACGCCATTTCAATGGCACATGAACGGTTAGACCGAGAATTCTCGTCATGAAATTAAAATTCCACTGGAAGCTCCAAGCGGATTTGTACACGCAGCCTTACAACACTGTTTACAGCTCTTCGAGTCACGGTTAAATGTCATTTTTGGTACATAGCTTATTTAGATACACCTATGGTGTGGGTGGTTGCGTTTCTTTAGGAATCCGCCGTCTTGGTTTGTATAGAAATGGATATTAAGTGACACATACACGCAAGACGGCGGAAATACGGGACCGACGGTATTAGGGGGAGTTCCAATAGTATCTTTACACGTACAGTGTGAGGAGCGGCTGTCAGAATGCATAGGATGGAAGCTCTGATGGATCTCAGAGGGCTTGCAGTGATTGGGCCATTGGTTGGTTTTTAATAAAGCATCCCGCTGCTACTGAGCGTGCTGATCCATCGTATCACGTCTATAAGCACTGTCAAAGAGAGTGGCCGCAATGGAGCCACTAATGAGCAAATGACATGAGTAGTCAGAACCCCTGTGGCCTGTGTGTGTGTGTGTGTGTTTGAGAGAGAGAGAGAGAATGTGTATTTGATAAGTGTTTGTGTGTGTATGTGTGTGTGTGTGTGTGTTTCTGTGTGTGTGCGTGTGAGAGAGATAATGTGTGTTTGATAAATGCGTACGTGTGTGTGATATAGTGTATGTGTGTGTGTGAGATATATTGTGTGTGTGTGTGTGTGCCTGCTGTTTAAGAGTGCTTCATGCCCAGGCGCTGCTCCAAAGGGGCTGATTAGAGAGTGATCTGATTGGAGGAGGCTGTGATTGGAGTGACTCATAGCAGGCCTCTCATCCCTAGTACCCCAATCACACGGCAGCATAAACACAGGGCTGCAGCAGCGCATGCTAACACACACACACGGTGGGGGTGGGGGGGCAGGAAGGCAGGGCGGAACACAGCTTCCTGTCCTCCGGCTGATGAGTACAGACATGTTGCACTGTTGTTTTCTCTCCCCCCCCCCCCCATACACTTACAATTTTCCATTCTGCACTTTCAATCAACACATCGTTGTGAAGATGCATACATTTGCACAAATGTAAAAAGATGAGTGTCTTCTCAAGATTTTAGAAATGGCCAAATATGAAAAGTTGCTTGAGTCAGTGTGGAGATGATGCTGAGTGAATGTGTGTACAGTATGTGTGTGTTTGTAGACTAGTACTGTATGTACATGTTTGGCTGTTTTTATTTTATTTTTAGATATCCTTTATTTTACCGGAGAGTCCTGTTGAGATCTTAATCTCTTTTTCAAGGGAGCCCAGGCCTGTGTGTGTGGGTTATGTACTGTATGTATATGTTTTGGGCTGTGTGTGTGTGTGTTTGTGTGTTTGTGAAATGCTGAAATGCCAGGGGAGCGAAGTGACAGATCCAGTTCCTGGAGAGACAGAAATCTCTCTCGCTCTCACTCTCCCTGTCTCTCTCTCTCTCGTCTGTTTTTCTTTCTAGCTCTCTCATCCTCGTTTTCCCACTCTGTTTTGTTTGGCCTTTGTTTTTGACAGTCTGTTGTCCCCCCGTTCTCCTCTCCTCTCTCGCTCTTTGAGGAGTTGAGCAGTAAGTGAAGTGAGACAGTGAGAGAGAGAGAGAGAGAGAACGTGCTCAGAGAGAATGCGCTCAGAGAGAACACACTCAGAGAGAATGCGCTCAGAGAGAACACGCTCAGAGAGAACGCACTCAGAGAGAACACGCTCAGAGAGAACGCGCTTAGAGAGAACGCACTCAGAGAGAACACTCTCAGAGAGAACGCGCTCAGAGAGAACATACTCAGAGCTTCTGAGCCTGTGATTACTCTGTCTGCAATGCCGCTCTTACAAAGCTGTTTGCGTTTAACTCCAAACGCTTCAGTCCTTGGAATACACAAGGTTAATGGCCTGGCACAGTAATGAAAGGTTATTACAGATGTTCAGATCTAATCACTTTTTCACTCTTTCACTCTCTCTGTAGTTATTGCGTACATGTTTGTGTTAGTGTGGGGGATTGTTAGTGTAGCGTATATTTTATGGCTTTGTTTATTTTACATGTTAATGTCAATTTTGTGATGATGGATATGCTGTTATGAGATTGGTTCCGGGGAATGTATCTAGGGGGAAGATAATTAGGGGGAACGTTAAGTTCGAATCAGAGCAGAGTTAGGAGTGTGCTGGCTGGTTGTACATGTCCCGTAAAATAAAGCTCCTGAAAGTTAAACTTCACACATAGCTGCCAACTCTCACGCATTGGCCGTGAGACACACGTATTTGATTAGTTTCACACACTCACACGCCACACCCACGATTTCTCACGCTGAAGTGTCAACCCAGTCGGTCAGATGCCTGAAAAATGAGTTTAGCCTATAGATCTACCTGTTGAGCCAACGGTTATGCTTTCAGAGAGGCAGAGAGGGTTCAAGAGCACCCCCTGTCTGTGGAATTTTCTAAAATTTTCTCATTTGCGATGCTACTTCAGAAGCCATCCCAGGCGCATTCCCCAGATTTCCCGGCTTCAGGTAGGCCTATGCTTTGAGTATTTTTCACGCTGAAGTGTCAACGTGGTAGGTCAACTACATGGCAGATGAGGTTCAACTAAACTAAACCTATACATGATATCACACATCATGTGAACGAGCGGAATCTAAGCTTTCCAATGATATTAGCGCCACGTTGCTGTGATAAATGGTTCGCGAGAAAATTATCATTGAACCGACGTGCAATTTAGGCTAATCATATTTGCATTTTGCACACAGTGCACACCCATTACTCTCGGTTTAATATCTCACTAACCCTTCACACAACACGTGGCAAACCTAATATCACAATAAACAGCAAACCTTACCGAATACGAGGATATAAAGTATGCCTTTGTTTTGGAAATTGCAACACATTTCTACATAGCCTCATTGGGGCGAAATTATAATGTATTCTAATCTAAACTATTTGTCAGTAGGCCTACATAAATTTTTGTAAATTGCTCAGCCATAGATTATCCCACTATCATGGTTCTTATATTGTCAGGTTCCAGCCAATCCCACTTACACAGATAAATGAATATATTTATATTGGCATGCTTTCTAGTGACATTAATGCAAAAATATGAAGAAAATCAAATAAGGAGACACAAATATTGATATAAAGCCTGACATAAGCCATATGCAAACATTCACATCATGCAGATATGGGTCCATCCTGAAAAAGGAATAGCCTGTAGGCTATAGGCTATGGCCATTACAATGACCAATATATTATCTTAAATGAACTAGCTGAATAACACAGGTGACCACTTCTGCATAATTTCATGGAGTGCTGAAATGTACACACATTTTTTAACATTTCTGAACTGTGAAATGTACCATATGTTTTTGTGGTTGTGAACTTATTGCAATATCACCATAACTATTCCACCTGTGTGTGCATGGTTATAATTCTGAAGTGCAAAATAGCTTAGGCTATAGCACAAATATTTCCATAAAAATAAGCAAGTCTGACCTCTGAATTTATTTTGAAAGTGCACCTGATTGATGCATTTAAAAAGTTAAAATATACAAACATCTCTTAAATTCTTACAAAACACCCACCCAATTGTTAGTTTGGACACCCCCACTTTTGCCGTAGTGAAATACCAGTGCTGTTTTCAGCATCTGTTTAGTGCTTCATTGTCATTTTCATTGATTCTCCCATTTGCGCCAGTAAATCGCTCAAACTTTTTTTTTTTTTGTTACACGCATTCTCCAATTCCTCTGTCACACACACAGTGACAAGCCAAATCCCCGCAGTGTTGAAGAGATCAGTCATCCCCCCCCTCACTTTTGATAAGGTAAAAAGCCTTATAGGTATGCCAAATAAATAATAACCTATAGGTTTACGCTAGGCTATGTAAAACTCCCCATTAACAGCATCACGTCACTAACCACAGCTAAGTCTGCACAATCTCTATTCACTCTGTTGGATATCTGAAGCCAGTTTGTCTACTTAGATACTGTAAATCCTCAAATTATGGCCGGGGTCTTAAGACAAAGTACAGGCCTTTAGGGGCAGGATTGTATTCGAGACAGCCCTTTATTTCTTATGCAAGTTTTATTTTGAGACATGCGTTTCTTGAAGCTGGCATACTGGTAGGCCTTCAAAAGCATGACATTTTCGGGTTTAGTTTGATATTTAATTTACTTTTTGGACTGTTTGATTATATTGTTAAATGTTGGGACTGATGGGCACTGAAATCTGGGGAGGTATTTGATGATCACTATTACGTCTGTAGTTGAAAGAGTGTTGGGATTTCAAACAAACCTTTCATGCGTTCATTGAAGGTCCGCGGTGCTATAATGGAAACCTTATTGCGTAGCCAAGTAGCCTATATATTGAGTTATTTTTAAATTATGCATGATTTCCTCTTTATTAATTTCGTAGGCTGGCTTCATTTTGTTATATAGAAGTATCTAAATAACCTGTTAAATGTACCATAATTCAGGAAATTGCATCTAGTCCAAAAAAAAAATTCTGGGGGAGGACCCCCACACCCCCTGCTAAAATGTCCCACCCACTTTCAGAATGCCTCCGACGCCCATGGTCCTACTAGTAGGCTAGATCCCTTAGATACCAATGTTAATTTAACTCTGGGACCCTGGTCCCAGGGATGGATTACTATGGGGCCTTCCGGGCCCAGACCCAGGGGCCCAAGGTGTCAGGGGGCCCTGAAGCCCAAGCCTTTGCATGGAATCATTGCCTCAATATCAACACATCAGGATATAGGCTATGAATTTGATTGAATTTAGTATTGGCCATCCCCAAAATGCACCAGAATACAGGAAATCACATCAAACAAATTTTTAAAATTCTGGGGGAGGACCCCCAACCCCCCCTTCCACATATGCGACAATTAGTGGGGAGCCCTTAATACATGTGGGCCCAGGGGCCCGAAAGTTCATAATCCGTCAATGCCTGGTCCCTACACCTGAGAACCACTGATGTATGTTTTTTTTACTGTACGGTATAATGCTGAATGAGCCAAACAAAAATTTCCGCAGCAAAATTTGGGTTGGCCCCACCAAATCTCACTCCAAGGTTTTTTGAAAAGTTGGCAGCCCTGTCACACCTGTAACCCGTCTTCCTTCCACGCCTCAACGAGACTGGATAGTTAACCAGGTAGTACTCTAAAAATTAGGGTTACATTAGTGTGACTGTCTCTCAGGCTCAAATCCCTCTTCTCTCAAATTCCACTTCAAATGTGCCTAGATGCCAAAAGCATTCACAGGAACAGTAAAACATGAACAAAGGGAATAAGAGAACAAAGCATTGGTACACTACACTACACTACACTACACTACACTACACTACACTAGTACACTACATTACACTACACTACACTAGTACACTACACTACACTACACTACACTACACTACACTAGTACACTACATTACACTACACAACACTACACTACACTACACTAGTACACTACACTACACTACACTAGTACACTACATTACACTACACAACACTACACTAGTACACTACACTACACTAGTACACTACATTACACTACACTACACTACACTACACAACACTACACTACACACCGTACGTACTCATGAGGCTGCATGTGAATTGCTGTGTTGCATCTCTCTTTTGTGGTGCTTGCCTAAACACATGTGGTGAGTGGGTAATAGCTGCCAGTGTGTGTCTCGGCTCTTATTCTCTCTCTCTCTCTCTCATTTTCTCTTGCCAGCCTCAAGTCCCGTGGGAGACGCGTGCATTCCCGCTCAGTGTGGAGGAAGAGGAGGCTCTGAGGTCTGATGGTGAGGAGGAGGAGGAGGAGCCCCTGGCTGCAGCGTGGTTGGAGGGGGAGCGGAGCGACTCCAGTGGCATGTACAGCGGCTCAGAGATGGCTGGCCCCACAGTGCCCTCCAGTGGTCGCAGGAGGAAGCGCACGTGGAAGACTCCCAGACTGCACAGCTGACGTCTGAGGTTGCCATGCCATCCTGAACCCAGCACAGGTACACAGCCCGTCGAGGCCACCTACCTGAGTCATGTGATTACCAGAGCGGTTTATCTCTTCCATATTTCTTTGTGTCATGCTACTTGATTAAAAAAAAATACATCAGGCATTGTTTACAGTCACAGAGCTCATTTAGTCAAATCCTTTTTTTAGGAGGATTATATCTGAAGAGCATCTGGTGTGTGGTATACATTGTGTACGTACACGTACGATGGTCTTAAATGTCTGTGGTTAATCCCCTTTCCAGACACAATGCATAACAACCCCTTTGCTTTGCGTGTCTTCGCCTTGCCCATTCATTTGCTGATGTTGTTAATGTTGTCTGCTCTCCCCAGAGCTACCAGCAGCCCAGACGTCACATGAGCCTGCAGGAAGTGTCATCACACCCAGAAAGTGTCAACAGGCCTTACTATGCTGAAGAAGCGCCAGATGAGACCACAGCTTTAGACACAGTTGGACCAACCCTCAGTGGCTAAGAAGGCCGGATCTGGAAAGCCATGTGACTTAATCAGGCCATAGTGTGTTGCTATGCAGTACTTGTGTTTTTTATTGTCATCCGTCGTTCAAAGTATACTCTCGTTTGGCCAAAGGTGACCATTTGGGAGACAGATGTGACATGATTGTCCATCTGCAAGTAAATGTTTTTTATTAAATCTTCTTTTCAGATGCTTTTTTCAAACCTCACATATTTATTCCAGAAAGTTGTTGTATGTTTCATTTCATTTATTTTGTTTATGTGGCCTTCACAACACTACAAAATAGAGGAGTTTGGATTATTGTATATAGAGAAAAAAGTTCAGAAACTGGACTGAACAAATTCATTGTTAACATTTTATTTTTAAAAGTTATTTCAGTGTAAAATCGCAGTGTTATGGGTTTTACTGTGAAGTATTTATTTATTTATATGTACCAACTCGTGTGAGTGTGTGCACACATGTATTGGTGTGCATGTTCAAGTGTGGACCATTTGTAAAACAGAATAGTATCTAAACATGAATATGCATTAGATATCAAAAATTCAGTTGTAATGTTTTGAATGTTTGAAAGTAAATGGTGTTCTGTCATTTACACAGTCTTCAGAGTGTCACTGTAACATGGTTAATGTCAGTATGCTTGAAGTAAACACTGATAACATTGAAAACGGTGATTGGCTCCTTGTCTCCATGTGCAGATACCATAGACTGTGTAAACTTTGTTTAGTAACACAGCACTGACTTTGCCACTAATGGACTGTATCATGATGACTAGTGTGATACCTCTGATCATGCTGATGAACGCATTAATCTTTTTCTACCCACCCTGGTTATTTTCTTTATCCTGCCAGAGGCTGTTTGACTTTTCTTCACACCACATAGGTGATGGATGATAGGTGATGGATGATGCTGGATGAGGCTGTGGATGATGCTGGATGAGGCTGTGTCCAGACCAGTGTGTCTGCCTCTTCTTTACCATAGGTGTGTAGTTATCTTTCATCATCTCAAAAAAAATGTAATTGAAATCATGTTTTTTTCCATGATGGACCATAATGGAGCTGTGTCTTGTATCATGCACAGTTGGGCCAGTAGAGGGCCCTGTGTCATCACACAGATGAGTTACGGGGGAGGCACAACCACATGCTGCTGCATACATGATGACTTAGAGCTCTAGACAGGCCAAGCAAATGTGTGCTATCTGTACCAACCCTGTGTTTGTCCAGACATGTAGTTTTTATCGTTTGAATGTTGCAATTTGCATTTGAATGCTACATTTCAGTGATGTCCAACTTGTTTGAAACATACTGTTATTGCACAGACATCATCCACCCTTGATAATATTACCCAATAGAAAATACCTTGTCTCACATACACATACACACACACAACAGCACTGCACTGGCCTGATGCCCTTTGATGTATGTGTGAGTGAGGCATTTATATGTGATTACCTCATCGCTGAATTGGGTTTTAAACTCACCCTGCCAACCACCACCAGAGACGAGTCATTTGCAGACGGGCACAGCAGTGGTCAAGGTTATCATGTCCATCGTCTCGGGAGTGTCTGGGAGTCCAAGAGGCAGCGGCAGCAGCAGTGTCGTCTAATGAGTCGGCTTCCTCCTTCGTTAGCCCTGCAGCCCCATGTCCAGTGGAGACGTCCGCACTGCCCTCCTGCCCTCTGCAGCACTGACCAGGGGATGTCTGACCAACACGCTGCCACATTAGTGAAGGGCAAAAGAGACATGGCCTTGCGTTCTAACTCGCTGTGTTTGTTAAACACTGCTGTGGGCCTGTAATGCAATGCTGTGAACAGGGGCTGGACCAGCTGACATTCCCTCTCTCTCTCACTTGCTCTCCCTCTCTCTCTCTCTTGCTCTCCCACTCTCTCTCTCTCTCTCTCTCCCTCTCTCTCTTTGAGTGTGTGACCAAGAAAGTGTGAACTGTTCCAGGCACCAGCACTGCACTGATATCGATCAGCTCTGAGAGTTGGGAAGCTTGTTCAGTCAAATGTGACTCCCTCTGTCTCTCCCACATTCAGATAGAAATCAGTGGTGTGGTAATGCTGCCGTGAGTAGTGCCAAAACAGTTTACAGTGCATTGAGGCAGTTTGGGCTTTAAAACTGCTATTCATAATCATGACCAATCTTCATCATCTTATTTTACATATCAAACTGTCCTTGACTTCCTCCTTCTCTTTCTTTCTGTATCTGTCTTACACATGCTTCAGTTGAAGAGCTTTAGTTATTTTATTTAGAATACATTTAGATGTGTGCCATGTTAAGGTATTGGAATGCTACAGTTTAAATGAACATGGTCAAGGTGACGAAAATAAATAACAAACAATAAACATCATTATTAGGTCTTACAACAGACGAAGGAAACTGTCCACCCTGTGTCCAGATGGTAAATAATGAATTGTGTGCTGTTGCTGTGTGCCACAGAAAGATGAATTGCACTACACCCTCTGCCGTGTGCGCTACTGCCATCCAGCTGACATAACGGAATGGTTTAGTGATTTTTTCATGAAAAATAATTTTCTATTGACTTGCACTTAGAATCTTTTAGTAAAAAGTGCAATTTATTTACCTTCACGGCTGACATTTCAATGGGATCACCCATACACTCCACACCTTCCTCTCTGAGGTCTGTACTTTCATGTTGTCCTTATCCCCTGGGAGGTGCTGATGCTACTCATTTTTAATTCCTGCCTCCCCATACACACCTCACTCCATCTTCAACAGCAAAAGGGAGCCATGTACTGTATGAGCTGGGCTGCAAAGAGGGGCATATATTGTTGCCTAGCACACTGCAGATTCTGCACATTATTCCATCAAATATCTCTCTCTCTCTCTCTCTCTCTCTCTCATTCCCGGTCATACTTTGCTGAATTGCATATGGAAAGGTGGATGTATGATGACAGTGCTACCTGGAGGTCATCCATGACGTCCCTCAGCAGAGAGGGCAGAGTTCAGCACAGCTGTCAATGATCAGCATAAGACGAGGGATGAATCTGACAGCAACTTGAGCTGCATTCTGGACCTTGTAGGGACTGGCAGTGAATGTGTCTGGATCAGATGTCTTACCAGCCAACCAAGTGTGTTTGTGGCTCTCACAGGCATGGCGGAGTGTGAGTTATGCCGTGTGTGTTGCAGCCACTAATGAGGTACTTGTGAATGCTGCTGATGATAGTGCTTGGAGGCTCTCTCTGTTTCCTCTTCCCAATGTTGTGTCTGGTGTCTGGAGCTGCCACTGCCAGCTGTGCTGTGCCTGCTGGCTTCAACATTCATGTTCAAATGCACACACGCACACACACACTGGAAGAGGAGGAAAATTCCTCACAATTATGACATTCAGAGAGGGGTGCCTGCAGCTGTATTGATAAGAACACTTCTCCAAATGGGAGATTGGAAATATATACAGAAAAGTAAATACTATCACTTTCACCTAGTAACCTAGGTGCATAGCCTAGCCTGCATTAGGCCTATCTTGTGACAGAGCTTGTATGATATTTTAGCGGAGTTTCTTTTCTTTCTTTCTGCGATGTGCGCACTTCCACAGAGTTATTTACGGTATTTGGAAGTCGGGGGCGTGGCTAAAACAGCCTGGGACTCCTCGGTTAGTCACTGCGCTCTGTGAGGTAGTCTGCAGTAGACTGGTTGCGCCGCACAGGTAAGCGATATATTTATTTATTTGGTGGAAAGCCATGATGTAAGGGGAAAATACTCAATTGTTTTTTTTTTTTAAATATTAATATATTTTTAAAAATGATTAATTCCACGTGAAGACATGTTTTGTGCCATTTGTAAATTAATAGAATAGCTAATCCGTTGTTGAGTTTGAAAGAAAGGACGCATTGTTCTGTTGCATGTGCATATTGACAGTGCTTAGCGGCGTGGATGAATAGCATAATGTCTTCATGAACCGAACAAACTTTCTTGATTTAGTGACTTTACATTTAGGTTGTGTGTTTTTCAGCTACGTAAAAACATATTTCGGTGAAATGTCCTCCACAGAAAATAATGCGGGAGCCTATCATACTTCGATAACGCAGTTAATCGCGATTTGCATTTGAAAAATGAGTAAGATCCCATGTAAGTGTACATATTTCGAAAGAAACATATCTGTATAGCTGACGAAATTAAAACAGCCTAAGCTACTGTCAGTTAGCTTACTTGATGGACTTGATGAGAATGGGAGAGAGCAGGTTCTAACCCAGACTGCGGCGTGGCTACAGAAGGGGGACGCTGCGTTTTCAGGTCCAGCGGACATGGTGCTGAAATAGGCTACCTCAGCTCCCTGGCTAACATCCTTTGTGTTGAAAATAGGCTTAGCGTTTTTCAAAAGTAAAATACATCAACAGTGTGAACTAAAGTTGTTTAATCTGATTTCCCTTTTGGATATCGTAGGCTTTGGCATTTGGTAATTTCAGGATATCGTCTGTGCTGCAGTGCAAATAGAAACAGAAAGGAATGTAAAATAATAAACTCTATCAAGGCTGTTACATCACTGTAACTTGAAGAATTCTGCCAAGACTATCCAATGTGTAATGCTCTGTTGTGTCCAGCATTGCTGTAAAAGATAGTTTGTCTGCTCTAAGACCTGCGTAGTGTTAGTGAAAACCTCACCTCATTATACTGTAGATTCTCCCTTCGGACCTAACCCAGTCATTCATTTCAGCCAGACAGGCATGGCTCAAGGGTTATTCATGAAGTCGCTGACAGCAGCACAGGAGAAAAGAAAAGTGACATCGGCACAGATTTTGAGATGCAGGGAATAAACTAGGCTAGGCTACACAACCTAACCAGGACCTTATCAAATCAGGCGTTTGCTTTACTGTCAAACTGTTGTCAGACGTGTCTCAGGAATGTTTGTTGTGTTGATACATTATCAGAATAAGAGAACACATAGAGTGTTGACAGGATGCACCACTAAGGCACACACACACACACACACACAAACACACACACACACACACACACACACACACACACAGAGAGGATGTCCTAGAGAATGTTATATTTAGAATAATTTGCTGGCATTTAGCAGTCATTTTTCTGTGAACAGACATGACTTCCTCACAAGCATATCCTAATCACCCTCTTTCATGGTAATGGGCACATTCATATCTCACTGTTCGCCATTTTATTCTTGAGTCCTGAAAACTGCAGCACTGTGCCAGTGGCTCCGGCCCCTCCGTGGGTGTCTGGTCCACAGTGAAGTGGTTATTGCATAAAGCTACAGCAGAGAACACAGAGAGTTTCAGTGCCGAGTGCCCAGTGCTCATCTGTATGCCAAGGTCATTCTCCATTTTAGTGCTGTTCCTGCTGGAAGCAGACAGGTAGAGGCACAGCACAATATCCATAAAAGCTTAGGGGATGAACGCTCCCAATGCTAAACAAGGGATCAAGCCAGCACAGCACACGCCTGAGCCTAATCACAGATTTGCATGCTGTCATACTAAACAGCTATTGATTTTCATTCATTGTAAACAAGGCCTGGCTCAGGTATGAGACTAATGCATGCCTAATGAAAGGGGGAGTGAGCCATGGGTATGTGACCGAGCCGGTTCGATGGGGCCGCCTGGGCCCACCTCCCGGCCCGACAGGCGTGTCATAAGGCTGGGCAGGAGTCTGGACTTGACAGGGCGAGGCTGGATGGGGCATGCCGCTCTCTTTGAGGCTGGGCGGCAGATAGGGATCTGCTAGCCTCTGGTATCTGCATACATCAGCTGCTGGTGTCTGCATGCCCGCACGCCCATCTGCTGGCCCTGAATAATGCAGACCCTTCACGTGGAACTCTGTCCTGCAGCGTCCAGGGACACAATCAAACTGTCAGTCACAGAGCCACGCCCACGCACCGCTTAAACAACCGCTCACACATGATGTATTGTTGTTTTGCAGAGCCGTTTGATGGATAAATACGTGTTGATTTTTTCACGGTAATGATGCATGCCTGAGCACCGGCAAAGTCTTTGAAGTCTACCCACGCAGAATGGTGTTTAAGTGGCGGCGTCTGACCCAGCGTAGGCGGGCAGTGTGGTCGCATGGCGTCATGTTTAGCTGAGGCTCAGGCTGAGGTTCCTCTAATCACAGTGACGTGACCTGGATCTGGGCAGAGACGATCAGTCTGAGCTCCACCTCTGTCAGTGTCTGGACGTGAAGGAGCGGAGCTGGAGCTGGAGATGGGAAATGGAGCAGGGCTTCTGTATCCCTGGGGACGGAGCTTTGCTGAGGAGGCACTTAACACCCAACCGAGTGACATGATCTCTGTGGAATAAAGTGCTGCGTATCCACTAGGTATAGATGTGGGTGCCGTGGGTGGGGTGTACTCTCTCTGCAGGGCTTTGGGTTCCATGTGAATGCATTTTAATTAGAAGGGTCTGTGCCTCCGACTGAGCCTGAGGAGGCAACGGGACTCAGTGCGGATCGTGAGAGAGGCTACCGGGGAGGTTGCAGCAGGCCTGTGTGTTTATGTGTGTTTTTTTGGGGGGCTCCAAACGGGGACTTCTAATATGGGAGGAGGAGCCATAACGCAGAAGGGGACGAAGAGGTCCGTGAGCACAATGACCTCACTGTTCTCCGCGCACGGCTGAAAACATGGAACTTCCTGCTCCAGCGAACCGGCCTCTCTGCTGGATGGAGTCTGGTGCCAGTGCAGTACAGTGTTAACAGTAACATAACTTTTTCACAAGCCAGCATTTGTGTTGCGAGTCTCATGCAGGCAGGCTCAAGCAGGCTTTTGTGTTTATTGGATTTATGTGTGTGTGTGTGTGTGTTGTGTGTGTGTGTGTGTGTGTGTGTGTGTGTGTGTGAGTGAGAGAGAGAGAGAGAGAAAGAAAGCATCCGTATGAATGTGTATAGGTGTGTCCATGCTGTTGCGTGCAGATGTTAAGTCCACCCTGATTAGACTCAGCTTACCCCATCACTGCCATCCACACTCCCCCTTACCCCAGTCTCTACCTTCCACCCTCCCTCACTGGGGAAAGAGAGGAGGCTCTAGACCGTCCTCTGTAACAGTCCCATGTATCACTGTGGCCCTTTGATGGAGTGGCCATCTAAAGTATTGACCAGTATCCAGGTCATTGCCCAGCTCTGAGTAGGCCAGTGCACACTGGAAAGCTTTCATTACAGTCCTGCCAAGTGCTCCCGTGTGACCAATTGAGGAAAGCCTTGGAAGCTCACTCAAGAGCTTGCCTAGATTGCATCAGTAGTTTCACTTTATCAGATGCCCATGAATAAGACGATAGTTGCACTTAGCATATAGCTCCCTTTTAGCTATAGGCTAGCTGTAGGCTAACTGGAATAACCCACTTCCAGTGAATTATGCTAGGCTAACGGTGCCAAGGAAATGGCCAGCATATATGAATATACAACAACTAGGTGTAATAAATGATTGTGAAACCAATAGCAGACATATTCCAAATGACATGCCTTTACTGTACCCTCGTTCAGCATAAATAAATAAGTAAGTAAGTAAATAAATAAATAAATAAATCAAAAGTGATTGAATGGTGTGTGTCTGTGTGTTTTGAGGGCTGCAGAGTTTCATAATATGTATGTGTGTGTATGTGCATGTATATGTTTTTGTTTGTGTGTAAGTGTCTGTGATTTTTCCACCTTGTAATATATGGTAATGTTATGTGTTTGCACAGTGAGTGATAGAGTGAGGTAGTATAACTAGCCTCTTTCTCTCTTTGCCCCACCCCTGTAGGACATCAAATTTATAGGGCTTTTGAGCAAAAGTTAAACCACCCAATCCCTAGATGACTTGGCGTCTGCGACCGCACTCAGCTATTCTTGTCCATGCGCTTCAAACGGTATGATTATGAAAATAGATTGGACATAGAATCCGTCTGCTGGGATTTGCTCAGGCCCACAGTTTTCCACAGTCACACAAATCATACGTAATCTGAAGGCTGAGTGACGGTTACATGGTAGCCCTGGCCCTGAGGGATCAGAGAAAGCCTGACCACGCAACCATTCCCTCAGACTGCTTTGTGTTGCTTTGCACAGGATGCACTGTGTTGCAGTGCAGCTTTTGCTGCTTTCCCCCAGCAAATGAGCTTCAAGTGTTGATCTCTTTGGCTCCATCGTTATCATTGGAGTCTAAATCTGAATCTCCGAGACAGCTGTGAAATATAAGTATAAGTATATATACTTTTTTGATCCCGTGAGGGAAATTTGGTCTCTGCATTTAACCCAATCGGTGAATTAGTGAAACACAAACAGCACACAGTGAGGTGAAGCACACACTAATCCCGGCGCAGTGAGCTGCCTGCTTCAACGGCGGCGCTCGGGGAGCAGTGAGGGGTTAGGTGCCTTGCTCAAGGGCACTTCAGCCGTGGCCCACTGGTCGCGGGCCGAACCGGCAACCCTCCGGTTACAAGTCCAGAGGGCTAACCAGTGGCCCACGGCTGCCCCTTATGTGAATGAGTGCCGTGTCTCTGGACGGGCCCGTGTGCTAGATCCATTGCCATGTCAGCTAATCAATGTGGGAGTAATCATTGTCCGGCCATGGTTTATCAGGACCCCTCTCACTCACGATTTGTGGGGGCTGTCCATTGACGGTGTGCAATGGACAGTCCATTGATGAAGTGCAATATCAATAGGCATTCCCCACTCTTGATTGCGCACACTGTTGAATGACACTGGAACATTCTCCAGTCCATATTGGCCAGATTGTGTGTAAATGTGGCAATAGTGAACATGTGGACTGAAGGCCTGAGCCTGTGAGTCATAGGCATATCATATGGGCCCCCCTGGCTTGGGAGGCCACCTGTGTGTGTGTATGTCTGGGCTACTGTTTAATCTATCAATCCCCAGCACATCCTCTGCTGGACCATGTGACGTGTCATCCTGTGCTAAACTGATAGGTATTAGCTGTGCTTAAGTCAGTGCTGCAGACACACTAATGAACAGAGACAGTGTGTGTGTGTGTGTGTGTGTGTGTGGTGTGTATTTGACAGTGACTGTATATGTATGTGTATTTGTGTATGTGAACTAACCATCCATCTCTTAAGGTGTGTTGGCCATTGTCTGTGTTCATGTGTGTTTTCATGTGTGTGCATGCGGGTCAAGTTTTGTGAGAACAGGCCCACTGCAGTTTAGTGGAGGTACAGGGTGCCTGCGTGTGTCTACCGTGTGAATTCATGACAGCAGGTTCCATGTGTGCGGCAGCAGGTTTATATAACCTGTCACTGTGACGTGTCCCTAATCCAGACTCCTCCCCCTGCCTTCTCCAAGCAGCAGCCTCTCTCAATGTATCAACAGGCTGAATGATACTCTTCCTTCAGCAAAAGTCTGACGTATGACGTGTGTGTGTGTGTGTGTGTGTGTGTGTGTGTGTGTGGGTGTGGGTGTGGGTGTGTGTGTGGGTGTGTGTTTGCAAAGCGCTGGGCTCCATTCCAGCCCTTATTTTGGGAAAGTGGCGTTGTGCTGTTCTCGGTCAGTCTTCTTAAAACATCACTTTCAGAATAAACTGTATGACATGATGTGAAGGAGAGAGAGAGAGAGGGAGAGAGAGTAGGGGCCCTGAAAGAGAAAACAGCTCCCGTAATGAGGCCCTGTTGACTGGGCTGCTCCCACTGCCTCCCTTCCTACTGGAGCGGGAGCATGGAGACGTTTATGACATCCTGAAGCTTGTAAGGCACAGCTCCATGCTGACATGACAGAGTGGCTAGTATGGCCCATATTAAAGGCCCTTAGCAACTCTTAAAGAATATTCTGGACTTATCACCATATCTCGGTACGGAGCTTTTAGTGCTGAAATTCTGTACTATTCTGTAGCTCGCGTGGGCTTTCAATTCCCATTTCGAGATGACTGTTCCACAGAATTGAATACATTTTGATGTGTTCTGGAGGCTGATAAAAAAGAACTGCAGCATTTAGTCAATTGAAAAGAGAGCTGTTGTTCCCCTTAGAGCTAGTTTTGGCCTAATTGCATGATGAATTTAATTTAACCGTTGTCATTCCTGGTTACTCCTACAGCCCATTGTAACTTAATCTGTAGGCCTATGCTTTGTGCCTTACAATGAATATAGTTCATCCTGAATCTCTGATGAAAAAGACAAATGAAATGTTTTTTTCTGCAGTTTAGATACAGCATATTAGCCACCCACTCGGTGTTGTTGTTGCCAGCGTGGGGTTTGGAGAGGCTACTTGGATGGCACATGACAGTGCGTCATGTTATCTCCTTTATCCGTTTGATTGGAGCCGATAGAGGTCAGAGCAGGAATATCAGTGGTGCACAGTACATGCGCATGTGTGTGTTCACACATACTAATGCTTCCGCTCACCAAGGCAACCCCTGCCATGGAAACGGTTGCGTGGCGATTGTGGAGGCAATGTGGAGCACACAAAAGCGCCTCTTCAGAGCTCAGCCCATGTGGAAGTAACATGGGGACGCTGAGTGGGCGCTGAGGCTGGCCCACTGGCCCTTATCACACTTGTCTTCTGCGGCTCTTCTTCCTCCTGGGTGACCCAGCACATGACCCAAAGCCCTGAGCCCAGGTCACAGGAAAAGCCTTTCCATGGGTCATTTTTCTGCCCTTACAGTAGACCTACAGTATCCTTTAGTAAGATGCCAGAACTGTGTGTGTCGTAGGTGTGTGACCATTTTCTAACTACAGTAATTTACACAAATGTGTACCGTACCTGCAACGCTGAATGCAGGCTTTCTTTAGAGATGCTGTAACTCATTCCTCCAGGTCTAGTGTCACTAGAGGAAAGTGTCAAATGCTTTCTCACACAGTACAGGAATGCCATCAACACCCCAGTCAGCAGTGAATGAGCCTTTTGCGTGTTTGCGTGAGCCCAGACGAGCCGGCAGACGTCGGTACACCTGCCTCCTCACTGTAGGGGGCTCTGAGGTGCCGCCTGTCTGCTCCGGCAGATTGGCAGCTTGTGTCACGCACTCGCTGCCAACGATTTGCCGACTTCCCGAAAGTAACGCTCCTTAAAACACCGGATCGTACCGCCTCACCCTTGAACAATTTAGTCCTGGCCACAGTGTCCCTCTCTCCATTCTCCTCCCTCTCCTCTCTGCCTCCACCTTCACTCCCACATGATTATGGCAGCTGCTCTTATTCATTCTCATTGTTCTCTATTGTGAGCCAAGAATGTGGAGGAAAAAAAATTCAGGCCATTTGTGTACTTGATGGAATTCAAAATTAGGCAGGGACAGTTGGAAATGAAAAAGTCGATCAGCTTGCATAAAGGACCACATTTCAGAGAGCTAGTCCAACTGCAAAGGTATCAGACTGTGCCATTACTCGTCAGACAAAGCTGGAGTCCATGACAGTGACATGTGTGAGGGTGGTATGATTGCATTACATGCAGAGTTCTGGGAGGCTGTAGAAATTGCCTACAGAACAAACTTACAAATCTTATAATGTGCTTATAGACTTAGTGTGGTGTGTTTGTCTATGTGTGTGTGTGCTAGAGTTCTGAATGTATGTGAATACATTAGTTTTTTTCTAGATATATGATATGATAAGTAAGGATCTGTGTGTGGATGTATTCTCCTACACGGGTGTATGTCTACAGTGTGTGTGTGTGTGTGTGCCTGTGGCTCTGTGTGGGATGAGGCCTGTGGGTGGATCTGGTGGAGGAATGACTCATACAGCCATTAGAGCCCCTTCCACTGTTCTTCAGCACACCTTGATCCTGAGCAGAGTGGCCGCCAGGAGGGACTGAGAGGAGTGGGTGGGTGGGTGGCTTCATGGATGTGCCGGAGAGGGGGCCGTCCGTGTGTGTGTGTATGCGTGAATGTGTGTGTGTGTGTGTGTGTGTGTGTGTGTGTGTGTGTGTGTGTGTGTGTGTGTGTGTGTGTGTGCGTGTGTGCGTGCGTGTGCTTTTGCGTGGGCTGCAGTGTGTGGGCTGTGGCTGCTGTTGCAGCTCCGAGCCTGTGTGTGTTTGTGTGTGTGTGTGTGTGTGTGTGTGTGTGTGTGTGTGTGTGTGTGTGTGTGTGTCGTTACCAAGCCAGCCAGCTAGACCCTGGAGATGGTTGTGGATGGGGGCGTGTGGCTCTCCACATATCGTGACTGGGTTTTGTTTTCATGTGTATTGCTAGAGGATCTCTCGTTCCTTTTTGTTCAGCGTACATGTCTCATGAAGCACAATGTGTGTGTCCATAGTACATCATATAATTACACGTTTAATACTTTTGTCCATTATTATGTGGAGTCCAGTCGTGAACAGCATTTTGTTTTCGATTTAGTTTGTTGTTTTTTGTTTTCTGTACAAGGGATCTCATATTTAGTCTGAAACAATAGTAATAATATCAACATGCGTTAAAAATATAAAACCGGCTCCAAAATGCTATATCCTCCATTTTAATGAATTTTCATCAAACATTTTGTTTCCAAGTAATTTTAGTGGAACTGTAATTGAGTTATTTTTATTGGTTTAGCCTTACTCAATCCAAACAACACAACTAATTTCACTGATATTACCTGAAATACACAATTAAATAACATGACTTATTGTTTTCAAAAATATATAAATATTAGACAAAGCATTTTGGAACCAAACTCTTTGTTAATCTATCATCGGAGCATCAGTAACCCTTGCCCAGGGCTGTAGTCTTGCTGCAGTGCTCTCCTCAGAGGGAGCTGTGCTGTGCTCTGCTGTGCTGTGCTGGACTGAACTGGACTGCGGGGCTGTGTGTGGCGGCGGTCTGGGCTCGGATGTGAGGTGCTGGCCGGCCTCCAGGCCTCCTGCTGTGTGGTGGGATCCCACCTGGACCAGGGCAGGAGCCACCGGGCCCCAAGGGCCAGGCAGGAAGAAGACTGGACGTCTGGCTGAGTCATCACACCCCAACATGGAGGGAGGCGAAGAGGGAGAGGCAGAGGAGCCTCCTGCATCCGCGGCATCTTAATCTTGTTGTGTGTGTGTGTGTGTGTGTGGACTAATGATGGGACAGACTGAGTGATGCA